>NW_020455520.1:486889-499225 GCF_003342845.1 Nothoprocta perdicaria
GACGCAACCGTCGCCGTCACCATCAGGGCAGCTCAGCGCGGGCGGCGGCGCCGCTGCTGCTCCCGCGCCGTCGCCTCGCGCCTCATGGGGCCCGTGCCGTGCGGGGCGGCCCCGCGGGGCGCGCGGCCGAGGGCAGCTCCGCCGCTCTCCCGGCAGCCTCCTGCCGCCGCTCAGCTAATGGGGGAGCGGTGCCGGCGGTCCGCCAGCCTCCCAGCGGCCCCGCGCCGCCCCACACACCATAGAGAGGGGAGGCCGCTCTTCCCTCCCCCGCCCGGAAACCATAGATGATTTAGCGGACTTCCGCCCCGCCTCGTCACGTGACGCGGCGCACGTGCGAGGACAAACAGCGCCGGGGGCGGGAGGGAACCCGGCGGGCGGGGGGGGAACACCCTCACGTGGCTCGGGGGGCGGGGCCCGCCCGCCATTGGCTGGGGGCCGGTACGTCACCGGGGGGGGGGGGGGTGCTGCTCGGACGCATCCATTGCGCGGCTCGGCGGGGGGAGACCGGTCGCACCGTTGCCCCCCCTCCCCGCCCGGGTGGGCGGTGCCAACGGCCGCCCCGCCTCCATGTTGTGGCGCTCGGAGCAGGGTCCTCAAGGAAGAGGAGACTGAAATTACTGATCCAGGCTGAGGTCGCTTGTGTCTACGYGGTATGTTTGAATACTAACTTATATGAAAATCTAATCAGGGTTACTATAGAAATACAATTATTTTAGGGCCCTCATCATTTTTCTTAAAGGATTAAGAGCCATGTTGACTTAGGGCATTATAATGCCCTAAAAGGAAAATACATGCCTTGCAGTTGAAAGAAGCTTTCGCTCCCCCACCTCCCCTTCCCAAGCACGCCGCTCCATTTCCGGAAACAAAGCCTAGGATTTCATCCAAAGGGGTTTGTCCGTCAGGAGAAAACACGTCCGAGCTCSGCCAGAGGCAGCTTGACAAGAGTGAATCAAGGAGGTGGAGCCTGTTTATGAAACTGGGACTGAAGGTCATCATTAGTGATGACGCCATTATATTAGCGTTACAGAAYAGAGCAGTAATGGAGCAGGGTGTGTGTGTTCCAGCTTTGCGGGCTTCCAGCCGCTGAAGCRCAGAACAACGCGTAACAAGCAGCGGCGAGGAGCTGAGTGAAATTGAGTCTTGCCCTGCAGTGACAGAAAGTAGGAGGTTGCATAGCTTMAACTTCATATTATCAAAGTTGCCGTATCAKTCCCTGAKTTGTATGCAAGTAAACAAAATACTYTTAAAAGAGTAAAAATAAAACTAGTGTGAAAATTGATTAGACCCTCTTTGTGGAAAAAATCAAGGTTAAAGGGCCCAGGGAAGGGGAAAGCACTTGCACAGCTGTAGGAACTAAAACACAAGGTGACTTTCCTACACCTYACTTCAAAGCGAAAACTTCAAGGCTTTTGAGTCTACAGGCTGACTGCTTGTGTATAAAGGGATATAAACTGTTTATGTACAAAAAGCTCGAAGTCCTTTATTAATGTCTTCAAGATGTATATGGTACATACACTTAACATCACACCAGCTACAGGAAGTACTTCGCTGCAAGACGTACTTCATAACAGGTATCCCAGAGCACCAACATAGACAAACACASAGACACTACAAAAATCACTTTGAAATGATTCCCCGCATACTTTTTTCTCCTTTTTTGTTTTTTAAATTGACAGCTAGGACTGAACCCCTGGAGATTCTACCTGTGGCAGATCTAGTGCAGTGGCACTGGTTTAGAGAAGGCTACTTCAGACATCGGAAGGTCAGAAGAAGTGAGTAGATAACTGAAAGGGGTGACTTTTTCAATGCTCGCCCAGGCTCACGGGTGTGCCAGGTTCTTGCTGTCTGCTCTGGAGTTTCCTGTGCATGCACACAAGGTGTGCGTACACCTGTAATTCACCCCTAAGCTGCAAAACAGGAGGGCACACTCCACCACACCTTGCATCACTAGTTCCAATTAGTAGGCACTGACACATCAGGAGGATTAAACAAATGGGACTGCAAAGAGTTTTAAAATGGATGAGCCTGAGCGAAAACTTTGTTCATTATGACAGAGTGCTCACAATCCTTTCAGGTCACCAGGCTTCCCATGTCCATCTGTTCCCTTAAACTCACCCTTTTTATTCAGATGCTCTGCTTAAAAATAAACCCAAACTACAAGAAGTTTCAACTTCATTCTGTACATGTTTCTCCATTTCCAGCCACTCTGGCTTTAAACCTTCTCCTTCCGCTTTAATTTGGATACTTTCTTGACAGTTCCATTCTTGTTTAGAAGCTTCAAAACACGATCTTTGTGATCCAACACCTTTAACATGGAGTCTCGAGCTTCATTGATTTGATCCATCACCAGTTTACACCTCTGCATATTCCCCTGAAACAAAACACTCTTGTCATTAATGACAGATTGTCTAGTCTATGCAATCACTTTACCTTTTCATAATACCACCTTTAAATGAGACTTTAAACACTGGAAATGCACCTTTAATTCTTTTTTTTTTTTTTTTAAAAAAGCAATCTCTAGCTCTTAATTTTTTTTTTTTTTTTTTTAAAAAAGCAATCTCTAGCTCTTAACAACTGCAATAGGAAATTTTATAATTAAGGGTAAATCAAGTACGTTGGCCTGACCAACTAAGTCAGAGGAACCTACCTGTATCAGTTCATTTATTCGATGCAAGTCATCGTCGGTTGCTGCCTTTTTCTTGGGAATGAGGCCCTCCTGCAGGGCAGTCAGTCTCTCATACACATCGTGCTCCAAGTTTGTCTAAAAGACATCAGCACTTCATAAGAAGGGTTGTCACCAGGCCAGAAAACATTCGCCCACATTAAGAAAGCTACACAACAAAGATGAYGACAGATCTGTTCCCCTCTCAGCTGCTCATGTTAGTAATTCAGAAGATGGAGCCTTTGATGTAAAGTGTGGCACTATTCTTACTAACATCCTGTTTACAGGATTGCTCCATTTCTGAACAAACATGGATCCTAACCAGAAGTGCTTCCCCTGTTTCTCACAATACTATTCCAGGAATGCAGAGGTTTTGGGGAGTTTGGTGCTAGAATGCAGAGCACCTACCTCACCCCCAACCTGAAACAGAAGCATCCAGGAATGTGGATCAGTGCTGCCTCCTCAGATCAGCCGCACCATCCCAAACAGACGCTTCTTCAGACCTGTGCATCAGCAGAAGGGAGTTGCCAATTTTGATCATCTGTACAAAATACATCAGCTCTTATGTCTGGATCAAAATCAACACTCTTAAGTTTCCAAGCCACTTAAAGCCACATTCCTGAGAAAGGGGAAAGCATTTCCCACTCCCTTTGGGCACTACACACCAGCTTCCTTCTGGTATCCCAGTGTCAGATGAGCATGTACTGAGTTTGCAAGAAACCATCCTGCCCTACAGCGCTTAGTGTTCCCCCACGTTGTAGGGAGCTGGCAAGTCACCATCACCTACCAGCTGTAGTAGCTGTGCCGCACAGAGATGGACCTTCCACCCTTGGGCACGACAGGATACACCCTTCTGATTGGCAATCTCTTGCAGCATGGCCTTTTTCTCTTCTGTCTCCAAAAAATACAAAGATATGTTATTTACACTGAGAACAGAGGGCTGCTGTGCTCCTATGAACAAAAATATTAATCCAACTCCCACTCTCCACATGTCCCAATAAATGGGAATGAGTGTCATTTTTTTATTACGACACTAAAATATCTACTCATCTCCCACATATGCAGAAGCTGCCTTCATTAATTTACAGATCATCTGGATCTCCAAAAAATTAAGTTGTACCCAGTGGAGCTAGCCTCAATTGTTCTGCAATTTGGTATTTTCATGATTTAAAAGTGCACTGCTCAGTGCTTCAAATGCCCTGCAAGAAAATTGCAGAGTTTGTCTTATACCACTGAAATATATGTCTGCAACTGTATAAGAACATCCAGGAGGGAGCAAAAACAACCCTATCRGCTTAAAAGCTTTTAAAAAATAGCTTAAAAGGGCTTAAAAAAGTGCCTGATTCCCATTTTCCTCATCTTAATTATCACTTTAAAAAAGACAAAACAAAAACAAACCAACCAACCARCCCCACAGCGTTTGAGAGTTGCCAATACTTGTTACTGTAACTCCAGGATGTTTCATTAAGTAGTAAGAGGAAAAAAAAMCAAAAACAAACACCACACACAGAGTGTAGCATATCGCTATTTTTTTAAAAGAAAGTTTTTATCATTGCAATGTCAATAGACATAAAGGTATATACTTTCTCTCTTACAAGTTCTCCTTCATCCTGAAAGCTGGAGAGAGGTTCAGGCAACGTCCAAATATCACGTCTTTTACCAGCTCATTTGATCATTGCAAGGAAATTGCAAGAATTGCAAGGAAAAGTCTATTTAGGAGGCTGCTTGTCAGCATTAGCTCATTAAGAATGCTCCCAAAACACCATTTCCTGGTAGGCTGAAGGTGCRGATCCAGGATGAGTGAAAGCTCCAATTACAGGACAAGGACTGACCTTTCACCCGGACGTCGCTGTATCTCTGGAAGTGGTGATAGGCAGATTTCCAGGGATTGCGGTACTGGCGGAGCAGCGTGATAGGCGGCCTTGGACGCACAGGGACATACCTTACACCTTCTTCATCTAGGAAGAAGAATCCAGGAAAAACAATGGTTAGTATTATTTCTGAAGTTGAAAGAAGCGACAGAGCACGTTCTCTGAGAAAGAAAATGAAAAGGAAAGCATCTGAGTGGAGGGGAAAAACAAGTCAATAGAGATGRCATTACCGATATACTCCTTGGGAGGAGACTTGCGCTTCTCTGCCTTCACTAGCAAACTTTTGGCAGTGGTTTTCTCATCGTCAGTGCTGTTTGTTTCCATCATGTCCCCTTCCTCTGTGGAGATGACATGCTGCTGCTTGCGGGGTTTCTTCCTTGGGGAGGCACCAGGAGGTAAATCACTTGGTGGCATTGAAAGGTTGTTGGCCAGCAACGCCAGAGATGGAGACACAGTACTCGTAGTCAAAGGAGGGACTGCTGAGATGCAGGAAAGAAGAACAGGCTATCAGTAGTGCAGAGGTGCTCCTGCTGAAACAAYACTATGTCCAGAGCAGTGGTTACCTGCAGTCAGATAGGACTGCAAGAGCACAGTCAACAGCACCATGTCAGTTGGTTACTGCACAAGTCGCACACCACTGAGGTTGGGCAGCAGTGGCAGGCAGCCTGAGGGGACACTCAACACCCAGGGGGAATAAGCTCAATCAGCAGCAACTTGGGCAAGTACACCACAGTCTACAGCAGAAAATCTCTGGGATGAGATGTCCCAAACTCAAAATACCCCCTATGGTCAAGAAAAGGCAAGGGATGCCTGAAAAGCTAAATTATATCTAGCTGTACTCCAGAGAGATCTCAAGCRAACACCTTCCTCCATCACAGTTTTAGGAAGAAGCACGAAATGATCGTGTAAAACAGAACTCTGATACCACATTGCCCATGAATGTGGGGCATATACCTATCGTTTTGTCATTCTATGGTCTGTGTGCTAAGATCCATAAGGACTTGAAGTTTACTGATTTTGGCTGATGACAACTATAAATAGTTTATATAGCAAGGCAACCAATTTGTATATTAAAAAAGCGCAAGATAAAATATCCATGAATTGCAGTAGTGCCCTATTAAGGTCCTAGCCTGGTCATTAATCCTTCACATGCAAGGAAGCCCTTGAAACCAAACATTAGGCCTTGTGAGAAGACTGAAACGAACTGTATGGATTCATAACATACTGGCTGCTGAGGGCTTCTGTTTGTTTGCTTTTCCTTTCAGTAATTCATGCAACGGTTTTGGAGTTGCATCACCTAAGCATGAAAAACCAGTAGCCCCAAGGACTAAGTGACTGCGTTATAGACTGAGGAAAGGGCATAGCAGTTTCAACAAGCAAGGAGTCTAGTTGCTACTGTGCAACTCTTGTTACTTGCAACAAGAACTGCCTCATCGACATCRTAATGCCCTTTCTTCCTAGGGGTTCAAAACTGATGCCAGATTTGTTCAAGAACCCCAGCTTAACTGCGAACTAAATCTTCATTTTCTGTTGCATTTACTGGGCCATTAAGGCTTCATACTCTATTCATATTCATCTTGCACTTCAAATCCCAGTCACGCATCACCAATACTAAGTCCATTTTSAATGGATGTGTTGAAATCCCCCAATTCCTTGGGGCACAAGCAACTTGACACTGAACAACAGCCTACCAGATACAGGTCGCATGATGTCCATGGGCTCCACCTCCTCTTTGATCTTTATGTCCGGTACAGCAGGCCCCAGCACCGCGGAAAGGGCGCTGCTCATGGTGGAGGCAGGGGCGGAGGCGGCCGCGATGGCCGTGGAGGTCGGCGGGGCGGCCGGCAGGGCTCCCGGCAGGGCGGCGAGCGCGGCCGCGGGCTGCGACGTGGGGCTGGCGCCCGCGATGATGCCCGGCAGGGCGGAGGGYGGCTGCTGTGAGCTGGGGGGCACCGCGATGGTGGGCTGCTCGCCACCCTGGTTCGACACTGCCTCCATGGGCACCGTCACGGGAGCCGCCATGGACACGTGGATTTCAGGTTTCGGCTTGGCACTGTAGCAAGAGAGGCAAAAGCCCTAAGCATCGCTGCCCTAGAGTCCTGCTGTCCTGACTTTATACCACAAAAACATTACAAGACGCACTGGATTCACACTAGCCACTTTTTCTTCCCCAGGAAATAACACCTAGCTCAGTGGTATGTGGAACAGAACAAAGAGACTGTATCATTTAAATATTCTGAAATATTCTGAAATATTCTGAAATTTCAGTCTTAGCTTCACTTTTCTTCTCTTTCAAGTCCCTCGTGTCTGTTAGAGATGCTATTACCTTGCTTGCTAGAGCAAGTGGAAATCTCATGACTAGCTCCCAGTAAATTCAGAATGCTCCGGAAAGTTGCAAGATACTTTCACAACATGAACATGAGAAATTTTTACCCAAAGATTTTCCATTCCATCCTGTGTTTCACAACAGCTCTCACTAGTTTTAAAACAATACAACTAAAGCAGTTTAAAAGCTGCATTTGAACTTTCTTCGGCAGTAGTTTTCAAGTAAYAGAGTTTGAGGCACATCCTTTAACTCGATGTCAGCTGTTTTCTCTTTTGAGGGCTGATAACCACCCCCTTTAAAGGCTATTGCCTCAGCTTCACAATAGCAGCACTAGCCAAGTCTCTCCAAAGCTGTCACACTGACAAGTCAAGATGGATCCTCAAATTTTCCAGAGGGAAGCCATTTTAAAAGCCAAAGAATGCTCAYCAAAAATGCAGCAAGAACATTATCACATAGTTGTTTGTTTCTTAAAGCCTTACCCAGCAGGCCTGGGAGATCCCGACGTGCTTCGCATAGTACTCTCCACTCGCGTGCTAGTTATCTCAGAAGGCTGAGGGGGAATTAAGCTTTTCCGGACTGCCAGSCTGCAAGAGAAACATTCCATCTGTATCTCTCTCTCTCCAATAGAGACAAATACCACTGAGAGCAAAGAAATCTACTTTCTCATGCCAAAACCAGAATGGGAAGTGTATTTGTATCTCTCCACTCTAATCTCAGAGCAACGGTGATATAGTGTTTCATTATGCCTTTTTGAATAAGGCATTATTATTTTGTATTTAAAAGAAAACACAGTTAAAGTGCTTAGGCTGAATCTCACCCAGTTTCAGGGATTCTCCAAGAATGCTGTTTTTACCTCCTCCTTGCCAGCTAAGGCTCCTCGACACTGCCAGGATCCCACAACAGATGAAGGGAGCTTGAGCTCTGCAACTGCCCTCCCCTGCTAGCACGAAACTTAGCCAGCTGCAACTACCCGGCGCCCAGGTGGGCAACTGCTTCCTCGATTTGGACCAGATCGAGTAACAGCCCACGTCCCAGACTGCTGGCACTGAACGTGGATGTTAAGCAAAGCACAAAAAAGTACAGTGAAGACAACTCAAGTTTCCTTTAGGGTTTAAAGTGAAATTATTGTCCATAATCTTYCACATGGAAGAGAAGTCTTTCATGATCTACCTCCATTTCTTAGATTTGTGATTCACTTTTAAGGCCTGTAGTTTCCTTGCCTTAAAACAAAACAAACAAATCAACAACAACAAAAACCCCTCCCCCCAAAAAAACCACCCACTCTTGGTCTTACAGGGCCTATTAGAGGAAGTGGGTTGTAAAAAATAAAAATAAATGAATAAATAGAATTCTAACTTTAGAAGATCAYGAGCTCTTTGTTTTTAAATAAAACTAAGAAAGTCTAAACCCTATTCAAAGAATCACAGAATGGTTGAGGTTGGAAGGGACCTCTAGAGATCCTCTGGTCCAACCCCCCCTGCTCCAGCAGGGACACCCAGAGCACATGGCACAGAGCGGCATCCAGACGGGTTTTGAAGATCCTTCAAAAGGTCACTTCCAAGAGTGAGGAAGGACAATTTGGCTTCCACATCCCATTACTGACAGCTAGAGGAAACCAAAATCTACCCTGCTAGAACAAAAGTATTTCACAGAGCAGCAGGTCACTCACAACCACAGCTGACTGAAAAGTCTCCTAGCGCTTTTTGCTGAAGTGAAACTGTTCCCTTTAGCTAGGGTAGCCCACACAGAAGTGTCCTTTACGTGTCACTGTCAGCCCTACTCACCCATCGGTGGTCGGTTTCTTGCGGAGGATGCTGGGGCGCGGGGAAGAGCCCTGGGCTGGCGCGCTGGCACTGCCACTCTGGTTGTGGGTTTGCACAACTGTGGTCGCTGCTGAAGCTGTATTGAATGTGTTGCTAATAGGATTGGCTACAATGGTGGCTCCATCCGCCAACACTACTGCTGGGAAAGGTGGACATGCACACAGGGRAGGGAAAAGGGAGCAGATACAAAGAAGAAAGAGCAGTCATTTAAAGATACATAGTGACAAGGCGAGTGTTAGTAGAACAYGTGCTGTCTGTGCTCCTCGAGTCCCTCAATCTTCAACTGTGGCTTTCAAATCACTTTGTGTTATCTTCACTAGACAAATTTGATACCTGAACCTTCTGTAAGACAAACAGAAACTACTCTCTGCCTCATGACCATCAGTAGGGAAAGCTTTCCCAGGTGACACAGGGAAGGCAGCCATCCCCAGGAGGACACCAACACAACTGCCTTGGGGGAAGACACTCCGAGTAGTGCCTACGAGGCGAYACATGGCACTCGGCAGCAGGTCAGCACGTCAACAGCTGACGAGGCCTTACAGGGTCGTTCAGCCAACTGGGCTACCAGCTGACACAGATAGTTAGACAGYCAGGAAGGAAGCACACGACACATCTGCCAGCTTTGCCAGCAGCAGGTTCTTTGCAGCCATATCCTCTTTCACCAGTAAGCCGAWGGGATTTCACTAGCCCAATCATTTTTCATGCATGAGGGTTTCTAGCAAAGTACTAGTTGAGGTTTCCAACTGCTGAAGGTCCCTGGCCAGATTGTTTGATTGCTGCTGYGATCTAAGGTGCAACTAGAACAGGTCACAGCGTGCGACCTACTTTAACTAACACTCCCCACAAGCGTTTACTAAGCAGAATTATTAAACCCGTCTGGTCAGACTTTTCAGGTGAAGCGGGCCTTTTGGTGTTACCCATATGCACTGCCACATACAGTTAAAAATAAGAAGTAACATTTACAGAGGCAACATTTTGCTAGAATAGTACACATAGAAGTGTATTTGCCATCCGCTTTTGGGCCACAGTGACCACAGTAAGATCTTTACTTGCAGGATAGAAGAGCTTAAGCGAAAACACCTTGCAGGACAATCTGAAGCTCAGCTGCTTKGCCCAGGCCTAGGCTGGGCCCCTGCTGGTGACAGTTACCTGAAGTCTTGGTCTCGGCTTGGGGCTGCTGAGCGCTGATGGGTGCCGGCTGGAGTCCCTGCGTGCCGATGGGTGCAGTGGGGTGCAGGCCCTGRGTCCCAATGGGAGCTGGCTGGATGCCCTGCGCACCAATAGGTGCCGGCTGGATCCCTTGSGTGCCGATAGGTGCCGGCTGGATGCCCTGGATGTGCCGGGCATGGGATGCATCGACAGTCATCAGCTGCATGGGGTTCAGGTGCACAGTGGAGGCCACTCCCACACCAGTCTGAGCTGTGATTGCCGAGTTGGGCGCCTGGGCTGAAACTGGGAACAGCAACAAGGAGATCCCATCACTCCTGCCCAGAGGTTTGTCCTGGTTCCCCAAGCGCCTCTCACTGGGCTGAAAGTAATTCCTCATTTTAAAATATTTTTCCAGCCCACTTAGCATAACAACAAATTCCAATTGGACAGCAGAGAGGCAGGTTTATCTGCCAGAAGAATTAGATATTACTATTTAGTTCCACTTTCTGTTTGATATTGCTATAAGAAAGCGAAGTTTAAGTTTATTCTACTATCAAAATTAGGTTCAAGTTACACTTCTGTAGTCAACTTCCAGTCTTGGAAATCAGTGCACTGCATTTGCTCCCTGTATTATCTTACAAAGTCTGTAAGTGCCAACATTTGGTGTTTTGTTGCTTTAAAATAAATGTAGTGAGTTAAGGCATTTTTCAGAAGACGGTCTTTCACAGAGATGGTCATTTAAWTCTACTAAAAGAGAAACACGTTTGACTGTACAAAATCAGATAAGGAAAGAAAAGTAACATAAGTACCTTAAGATGGGTGGTGACTTATTTCTCCCCTTCCCCCAGCCACATACTCAGGRAAAATTTTCCTTAGTGTAACTGGACAAGAGTTTTATGAATCCAAGTACTATTTTATCTGATGCAGAATGGGATTTACTTTAGTGGGCTGAATCCCACTGCTAAAGTGAACATAAGAACTTTCTGTGGCAGAACTMCACGTCCTGTGAAGCGCCTGTTTAAGAAGCTCAATGAGTTTATTTGTATTTAGAGCTCTGAGCAACTAAGATTCTGTCTTGACAGCTCTGCTATAAAGCGTAACTCACACCTCCCAAGCAGCTGCCACGGGCAGCGTTTACCAGTGCGGGCAGACTGCAGCTTCTAGATTTCCAGATTCCCGATTTTTACAAAACATCACAATTTCTGCAGTCAAATGCAGAAGCAGGTGCTAATTGTTAACAGTGGCCTTGCTCACTAACAATGAGGAACCTCTTGTCACACAGCAAGCTGCTTTTGTCATTATCACAGGATTTCCATCAAGAACTTGTGCTCACAAGCCACTCGCAAACTGCTATCCAAAAGCTTAAATCCATTACCAGATTCTGCAAAATAGCTTCTAGAGAGAAGTATGGCACATAAATTCTGCTACCAAACACCCCAGTTAACATGTTCTTGTTGCAGAATTTCTAGCCAACAGAATTTTGGAGACTGCACAAGCACAAGGATTTGGTTAGCCCCAGCCAAAAAACTTCCTCAGAATTCCACATTAACATCCCTTAGGCCAGTGAGCTTTTTTAAAGCTTCCTTTTCCCCTTTAAACTAAGCCCTGAAGTGGCTGTCCTCTGCAAAGTCGCATGTCCCTCCCCAGAACCGTCCCTCCAATTTTCTGTTGGAGAGGTCACCAGTTTCTGCCATAATAAAGTAGCTTCAGAGACTGCACATGAATGTATAACTTGATGCAAGGAAGAAAAAAAAAAAAAAGAGGGGAAAAAAAAAAAAAGGACTTGCCAGAACCCCAAGAAGTGAAGATACATTGAGATGGCTGGTTTGGAGCATTTTTGATTTGCAGAATCAAAAACTTTTCACAGAGGTACAAACCCTTGGACAGTCAATGTACACCTCCCAAGAGAACAGTTAGTAACCATGTTCCATAGGTCTCTGAAGTAGTTCACARCACCCTACTCCTGTGTATTGCCTTCAGCTAACCACAGACCGAAAACCTGGATTGTCAGAATGGAGCCTACAAGACTCTTGGCCCATATACCAACTGTAGGGATAGGGGAAGCCAACAAGCGAACCCAGCATCAGGGTCAGCCTGCGCCAAGGCCCGAGCGGAGAGCTCACCTGGGTACTGGCGGATGGTAGACACRGAGCTGGTGATGGGCGTGTAGGTGTGCGCCGTCAATGGATAGGCAGAAGGCGGGTACGTTGGTAGGAAGTACTGGAACTGGACAGGCACCGACTGCCTGCAGGGGAAACAGCAGGTATCACACACCYCATTTCCACTGCTCACCTTCAGCCTCTGCCTCTGGGCCAAGCCCTCAWTATTGATAATACCTCAGCTTTTGGATTACAGTCATTTGCGTGAAGAATGGCCCTAAAGTATCAGGACTAAAGACAAGTGCAGGGTCCTGCACCTGGGGAGGAATAACCCCAGGCACCAGGACAGATTAGGGGTCGACCTGCTGGAAAGCACCTCCACRGAGAGGGACCTGGGAGTCCTGGT
>NW_020455520.1:499310-506832 GCF_003342845.1 Nothoprocta perdicaria
AAGGGAGGTGATTCTGCCCCTCTACTCAGCTCTGGGGAGGCTGCACCTAGAGTATTGTGTGCAGTTCTGGGCACCCCAGTATAGGAGGGACGTGGAGCTTCTTGAGAGGGTCCAGAGAAGAGCAACCAAGATGATTAAGGGAATGGAACATCTCTCGTACGAGGGGAGGCTGAGTGAGCTGGGCCTGTTTTCTCTGGAGAAGAGAAGGCTGAGAGGGGMTCTGATTAATGTGTATAAGTTCAGGAAGGGAGAATGCAGGGAGGAAGGGGACAGGCTGTTTTCACTGGTGGCCAGTGATAGGACAAGGGGTAATGGCCATAAGCTGGAGCACAGGAAGTTCCGTCTCCAGGTGAGGAGGAACTTCTTTCCTTTGAGGGTGACAGAGCAGTGGAACAGGCTGCCCAGAGAGGTTGTGGAGTCTCCTTCTCTGGAGATCTTCAAAAGCTGCTCAGATGCAACCCTGTGCCGCATGCTGTAGCTGACCCTGCGTGTGCAGGGGGGTTGGACTAGACCATCTCTAAAGGTCCCTTCTGACCTTACGGATTCTGTGATTCTATAGTTTCCCCACCTGTTGTCATTTCTGGTTTCCATTGCTACTGGGTTTGGAGATGCCCGGTGACCAGGGATGGGAATCAGATTGCTCCTTTCTGCGGAATAATCAGACTGGATCCGTGGAGAAGTATGAGTGATTTGCTGGGGAACCACCTTAGCTGCATGAAGACAAACAAGGAGTCAGTTAACAAAGAAAAAGCCAGCAGACATTGCAAATTCTCCTGACTAGAAGTCTAAAATACAGTTTTTTTTTCTCTTTTCTCCTCCTCTCCTCTCCACAATGATGATGCATTTTATTCTAAGGACAAATGACTAAGGCAAACAAAGCACATCCATCTTATCTTTTTTTCCTTAGTTAGTGCCAGAATTTAGCGGCACTATGAAGGTAGTCCTAAGTTGTATTTCCTCACAGACTAAGTCACACTCAAAGTTACACTGTTATGGTCAGCCCAATCCTTTCTGCTGTCAGGAATCTATGTAAATTTTAAAAGCAGAACCTGATACAGATCAAGAAAAATGAGACAAAGAACAGGCAGACACCTGGTATACACCTGGGATGGGGGAGAATGACTGCCAGGAAACACTAACATAAGGAGTTGTAACTCCRCTTCGCGAAAATTTATGTCGGAGGATGAATATCAAAGATCTMAACAAAATAAGACCATAAGGAGGGGGGTAGGAGACCAGAGTAGATGAACAAAAGGAGATTTAATCTGAACACCAGCAGTCCTGTTGGAAACCTATTTCAGRCAGGTTCTGTATCCAGGCAAGTTTCCCACCATTACAGCTTAGATTTCTACCTTCAACTGAACATGCTAAGCAAACTTAATTAGCCTACAGGAAATACCTCTAGAGGCTAAGGAAGGAACTGACAAAAATCAACTGATATTCACATCATYGAGCAGTTACTATTCCCAAATTAGAACCTGCAAATTTGGGAATGCCAGAAGGTCCAAGTTTGTCTAAGAATCCAATAGAACAGGTTAATGAACCATCTGATTACTGATTACCTCCCAGAACATTTATTTTTTCCTAGTGTTTAAAAGTCACAGCAGACTTAATTGATTTCTTCTAGCCTAAACAGATTTTATTTCCCCTTTCTAATTTCCAAATACTCACAAACACTGCTWGGGCATACAGAAAACTCTAGTTTCAGTTACATGCATCCTTCCCAAAAGTGAAGTCACTCACCAACTGGGATGTTTGAGGTTGTGACAGCAGTAGCATGGGAAGAATGGGAGGGCATCGTCATGGTGACAATGGTACTTGTAGGCGCTTGGGTGTGAGAAACTGAACCTAGAAATGGGGGAGGAAAAAAAAAAAAAAGAGATCAAATTAGATCTTTCTGTGGAGTGATACTACTCTAGCGTATGCACATCTGAATAGAGAGACCAATAAATAATTAAATAAACAGACAATCCCCTGAAGAATCCATAAATTTATCTCCAAGTCTGTTTATGTTCTTCCTAATGCAGTCTTTACCATAACTGTTTRCTCAAAACTAACCAGGTTCCATCAAGAGAAGACAATTCCCAAAGTTGCACTATGAATACTCACCAGCTGTGGTTGCTGAAGCAATGGTATTTGTTGCCAAAATAGGTGCCACTGTTGCCGCTGCCACCGGAGTACCAGTGCTGAAAATGGTTTTCTAGAAAGAGAAAAGGTCGTATCTAGACAAGCACATTTTTTCATTTTTTTTTTWAGCAAGGAATCACGTTTCACCGACTCTTAAAAGAACATGATCTTCTAATGTAGTATTGAGGCTTTTCCCAAATTTAACCTTAGCCAGAAGAAGCGGATGACAGAGAGCCCCAGCGGAAGCCCGAGGGGTTTCTCCTCTCGCAGCTCACCTGGGCCATGGCGTGGAGCTGCGGCTTCTGCGCTCCTATGGCCGGGTGAGACGGCAGCGTGATGCGCGTGGCCGCGTCCCTCGGCTGCGTGGGCCGCTGGATGCTGATAGCGGCTGACGGCGGGTGCTGCTGGATAGACAGAGTGGGGCGGCTGGAAATAAAGAAAAGGAACCATCAGGAAAATAATCCCATGGTACTAAGTCTGAAATATAAAATGCAGAGACACAAACGGGGCCTCTCTGACAGCGCCAATAGCAACAACTGTATGTTAAAGCTACAAAGAAAACTGAGCCACACTGTTCCGTTCTCCCTATCTCTCCTCTGGAAGCATTCATCTAGGACATGTTTATAAATATCTAGTATTGGTTGATAAGAAGATTTTTCTATTAGGGATGCTCTATACATTTCCAATTTACATGTAATTCTTCATTTTTGTCCGGCCCACAGAGATGGGCTACGTTATCCACAAGTCCCCAGAGCAGAACTGCTTTCTAAGGAACAGCAGATAACAGATTGACTCAATATGCTTTTTCTTTCTCAGAACAGAGAGCAATAGTTCATGTTTACAGCCATTTTCATTCATCCCCGAACTGGAAGCATCTTGCAAGCATTCCTATTTTAGCATGAGATCATCCCATATCTAGAGCAGTATCAACTCAGGATGACTCACACACACATGTTCCTTTCTCACAGTCTGTAAAATCAGAGGACTGTAGATACCACACACRGTGTCTGGAGCCTCATTACCTGAGAGTCGACTCTGTAGCATGTGCTGCTGTGGTAGTTATAACTGGAGACTGAGCTCTCGTAGCAGAGACAGTTGCCACCACGGCGGGAGGAATAGTGCTTGAAGTCGTCACAGGAGGACGAGACTATAAAACCAGCCAAGAAGAGACATTCAGGGGTCTGCAGTTCATACAGCTAAGAGCTGCTTGGCTAAAACTACTTTTCCTAAATCTCATCATAATGCTTTGGAATTCTAAGAGAGTTCGGTCTTTCTGTGTTGATCTGCAAGCTCCAAAGCAGATGCGTCCAAGTCTTCATAGCAGGTAAAGGGAATCAGCAACCAAAAGAGTTAAAAACACACACACACACACACACACACACAAAGGACTGTTCCATGCAGAAGAAAAAGAAACCCTGAACTATGTATACCTAGAAAAATCAAAAGTGATGACACTGAGATCTTAACTGTGTCAAGAGGCTTAACCCTTTATTCTAACTGTCAATGTTGACATTACTGCAGCTAGAAGATCTCTATAAACTTTTGCTTATATATGTATCTACATAATATAAAAATCTATTTTAATGTTTTATTACAATTAATTCTCTCTMTATATAGATATTATATATATATACACACTTATACATATATATAAATAATTCTAAATTATACATAAAAAGAGTAAATCAACACCAGCATATCATATCAGACCTCCCAGGGCTTTAAACCTTAAAGTATATTTAAACTCAATCTTCCAAACTTAGAAAGCGGTCACAAACTTGATTTCCTGAACCAAGTCTACGGGACTAATGTTTACTCCACAGCTTGTTATCAGAAACTGGTAGCCAATAAATAGAAGTGGAAGAACGTTGCCAGTAACCGCAGTCCAGTAAATATAGGGCTACGGGCCACGAGTTTCAAGGCTGTGTCAAGCAAGTTTGGGAGCAGATGGTCGGTGTTTCTACAGAGCCACTTAGCTGATACCTGCCTGGATTGGTTGATGGATGATGTGCTGAACTGCTGGCTGAGCTGCAGCTGCATTTGGCAGCTGGGACGCTGGTCTTAGGACTGTGGTTACTTTAGAGCTGGACATCATTGCAGCAGCTGCTGCACCTGCAAAACAAACCACAGGTGTTAAAGCACCAGGCAGCTAAAGGGCTCAGATGTGAACACAGGGACAGATTCTTGGGTTTGCTTCATTTCACACACATTTTAGTTCAAATGACATAGAAGTAGAGCTTGCAAGAAGAATACCTAAGACTCACAAAAGCATTTGGAAAAGAGAAGATACTATTTTAATGAATTRTTTTTATTGACCCTCTTTGTTCTTGTATATACAATAGTCTTATTTTGTAGATCTGATTTTATTCAAGTTATTAAAATGAGYAGGAATAATTCAAACAATCCAATGYGAAAGTGAATGACCTGATACCAACCACCTATCTGCATCTGCCAGAGCTGAGAAGAAAAAAAGAATGTGCATGCAATAAATAGGAAACAAAACCACACACACACACCCCACAACTTTTAAACCTGCAGCAAAATAGTACTTGGGTTACTTTGTCTCTTATTTGTTTTCTCATGATCATAACCGAGTCCATGCTTTTTCTAAGGGTCTGATCCCCTGTTTTGTTAGTTGTAGCAAGCAGCATCCCGGGAGACAAGAGTCAAGGTAGCTGGCATTAGCATTTATCTCAAACCCAAGCGCACACAGAATGACACACTAGCGGRCACAAAGATGTGGGCATGATCCTGCAAGAGGTGGTCACAGGAACACGCTGCAGAGCCCCAACCGCAGGCCAGCAGTGCCTCCCACCAAGAGCTCACGTGGCATTGTACATAGCAGGCCAGTCTGTACTAGGCAATATATATATATTTTTTTCCTGAAAATGTTTACTCTTTTACCTGCACAAAACTAGAGTAAGAGACATGATGGTAYCTGCCAGCATTGCAGTCCCTGTCACAGAGCCCTGCCCTGAAGGACTGAAGGAAGCGGATTACCTAACAGGCCAGCAGTCACCTGAAGTCCTACTTAAGCCAGCAGCCTTAACAGGAGAAACACGACCCACGCCAGCAGTGCTCTTTGGAGCCAGAGGCTGGATGCGCCTTCCCTGAGAGGTTACGAGCAGAAAGCAGTGGCAGCACTGCCAGATCCGACTGTACCTCGGGGCAAGTGAGAAGCTCCAATGTGCAGGGAAGGCCCAGGGGCGCTGCTCCTGATGATGGACATCTGCACGTTGGTGGCCATGATGTGGTGCAGGTTACTGGGGTGCCCCTGCGGAGTTAAACAAAAAAACCCTCAAACTGAGCTGTGCTGACAAGAACTAAAGGTCACCCTAATGGTATTTGCCACATACGTCCCAAAGAAAGAAAACAGCTTTTCTAGAAACACACAGCGCGTCCAGGTCGCAYGCGCTGCAAGTGAGCAGAGAACCAGAGCAAAGCCAGGCAGCCCGTGCAGCAATGGATGTTTTTTCCATGGAAAATGGAAGTTTTGGAGCTCTGCCTCTCTGGCTGGCTGCTGGTGACCAGGCAGCCAGAGAGCAGCCCTTCTGCCACTAATCACTGCTTGCTGAGGTTCCCATCATCTCTTCAGCAGAGGCAAGAGAATGGCGAGAACCTAAAGACACTTCATGTGGAAGCCCCGGAACTGSAGAGGTTTTAACATTGACAAAATAGTTTCAGATTATGAGGAATGGCATTTGCCTTTGCAGTCAAGATTACATCAAGAACCAACACGTTATCTACACACTGCCAAATTCTCTAATTAGCAGTTTAATAAGAGCACAAAGCAGAACATAACCATTTACCAGCATTATCTGCCCTGCCCCCAGGAAGGCTAAATAACACAGCACTAGTGAATCCCTGCAGTTTGTCTATACTAGAAAGCCTTCAGGTGAAACAAAAACAGCAGGATCTTTCACAGACAGACTCACTTGTTTAAAAGCTTTTGGATATGATTTTGCTATTGCAACCTCCTGTGCTCCATCAGGTTGACCAATACAGCAAATCAGCAGCTTTGTAACTGAGAGCAAGGTTTAGTGTTCCAAACAAATTTGTTCCAGCTGCTCATGGCCACTGAACAGTTCACTTCTTACCTTCTCTCCGAAATCCCTCCTGCGCTGGGTGAATGTAAGCCTTGACCTAACTTGGCAGAAAGCTAGAATAGGAAACACAAACCTGTTGTCCGCTGATAGTTGCCACTGGAATTGTCGGAGCCTGTGGGATGCTGCTTTCCATGGTGACGGTGACCTGCCCAGGAACCTTCGTGGGAGCGGAGAGCGTGGAGGGCGGAGCGGGAGCAATGGGCCGGCTGGGCATAGTGGGTTTCAGGGGTGGCTGCAGAAACAGGGCAAGATGTTGACAACTTAAGGCAACAGCCCAATGCTGAAGCCAAGACCATTTCTAGGAATCGCAACATGAACAGAAACTTGGCCTGCCCTAAAAAAATACTCTGGTTAAGCCTTTGGGAAGGAAAGATGTTGGCCATCAAAAGCTATTCCTTTTCCTTGAGACAAGGAGGAGACACTTCTGGAGTGGAAACAAGCATCTTCTAACATACAGTATGAGTCACAAGCAGTATCTGTCAGGGTTGCAGTATTCCCCCTACAGACATAGAAACAGTTTATTAAACTGTTCGCTCTGCCAGCAAAAATTGCAGGAAACCGACCGAGATTGTTTTTTGCTTGGGAGAAAAACGACAGAAGAGACCCAAAAGAAGAACACTGCGACACTGTGAAGTGCCCTGTGTGCCTTAAAAAGCAGTTACACACACAAGTAGGTGCGCAGCCAGCAGGAACACTGACATGAAAGCAGGTTCATTTATTGACACATTTTRTGCTTGCTCAACACTGAACAGCGCTGGCGTAGTGCGGTTAAGTACAGCTACAGACACGTCACAGTCACTTGAAAGAAATCTATGTGCTTTTTCTAATTCAAGTGCCCTTCCCTCCTTCGAGCCTCCTCACCTTCATGAGTCCCTCGGAGAAGGAGAGCGGCACGGCGGGCGTCAGATGCGCCGGGGAGGCSGTCACGGTCACGGGCGCCCCGGACGGCACCGGGTGGTGCTGYGTCAGCATCTGCACCTGCGGGTAGGGCCGCACCACCACCGGCTCCTGCTTCTCCTCGCGGGGCTGCAGGGAGCCGCCGGGGCCCACGTGCTCCCGAGGGGCCACCTCGGCATCTCGGGCGGCTTCATCGCTCGCTGCGGAGGAGGAGGGGACGCGGGCGGTGAGGAAGCGCGGCGCGGGGCGAGCGGCGCTAACCCCGGAGAGCGCCGAAGGGCGCCGGGTGCCCCGGACCGTCCCGCGCGGCCGCCCGCCAAGGGCGGGAGGCGGCCCCACTTACCGGCGGCGGCGGCGCTGCTGATGATGCCGGCGGCGCTGGCGGGCAGGGC
>NW_020455520.1:508319-664635 GCF_003342845.1 Nothoprocta perdicaria
CGGCGTGCAGGGCCGCCCGCGCTCCTCGGCCGCTCCCGGGCTCTGCCGTTTGCAGAGCCGGGCTCAGGCCCGTGGCGAGCGCCTGGCTCCTGCTCCCGGTGCTAGCTCTGTAGCGGGAATTGGGGTGGCGCAGGCCTAGCGGGAGAGGCCGGTCCCGTCCCTGAGGCGTTCGAAGTGGCGGCCTTGCTCCAGGCACCCCGACCGGGGCTCCGGGCGCCCCACGGTGCCCCGCTTCGCTCCCGCCGCGCACGCGAGCCCGGCGGCTCCGCGCGCCGCTTGGCATCTTCCACAACGCAATATCTGTATTTYTATTGCAAAGGGAAAGATGCAGAGATAAAGAGAGAGAGAAAAACAATGGGGGAATGAGTGCTTGTGCACAGAGCTGGAATAGTTTAATTTCTAAAGTGAATAGTGGAAGTCTCATATCTCTGTTTATGAAGACCTACAGCTACAGATATATAGTGTATACAAAGGCTGTTACAGCTACAGATATATAATGTATACAAAGGCTGTTACAGCTACAGATATATAATGTATACAAAGGTTATTTTTACATAGAAACATGAAGGAAAAGCACAAGTTAGGTCCCTGCAGGACATCAGTTGCGTTATACTTGAGTATCACAAGTAAACCCTTGAGAGGTTTTTTGTTGCAGTTGACTGATTCAGAAAATAAAAAGTGAGGGAGTGGCTGTGCGTGTATTTGGGAGTGCGGTAAATATATCCYGGTCAATGAATAAAGGAGAGTTTTAGTGTTTGAAGAGTGAAACGGAAAGGCAGCGGCAGCATTCGCGTTCAGGAGCGGGGCAGGGAAATCCCCCCAAGCTGCACTGTGGGGACGAGGTCAGAGGAAAGGCAGACAAGCAAGGACAAGGGTACGGTGACGGGTAAAGAAGAAATGTGGGGTTTTCTTTTTCTTTTTGGTCCATTTCTCTCAGTAAGTTGTGTCATTTGAGTCTGCCTTCATTCATCCGCTGGCCTTCGTTTTTCAGCTTCTAGGGTTGGGGGTATTTAGCGCCTCCCAGAAATGCTTGTTTCTTMATTCCCCAGCGAGGAAGCCTGTGCGGAGCTGAGCCGGGAGGGCTGACCAGGAGCCTTGACCTTCCTCCTCCTCCTGACACCGGTGAGTACCTCAGCTCACAGGTCTGTGCAAAGGCAGAGTCCGAAAGCCAATGTCCAAAGCAAATAGGGGGTTGGGCTTCCACCTAATTTGAAATAACGAGCTGTTTGTAACACCCCTTCGTGAGGCAAGTAGTATGTGATGTGAGAGTCCCAGCAGCTAAATGCGTTTATTTGAAAGGACAAATATGTAGGAAACTGAAATCGCTTTAGGTTTGATTACAGCTCAGGAGTATGATCTTAGAATCCTCACTCCTTGTTGTGCACTCATAGTTCCTCCAGGGCTTAAAAATCGAAGATACTGGCATTATCCCATTGATTTACTGCATAAACTAGGCAGCTCAATCTTCAATAGGCCATAATATACGTGGATATTCTGAGATTATTTTTAAAAAGAAACAATATGAGACTAACATTTTTTTCTTCCATCTTTTTTAGTCTTTTTCTATAAAATGGGAATATTTATTGCAATCCTTGCAATCTGGTTCAGCTCTTCACTTGTCAAAGGGGATTCTAAGGCTGTGACAACATCTCTAACTACAAAGTGGTCTTCAACTCCTTTATTACTTGAAACTAGGTACGTGTGCTATTGTTTTCATTCACAAATCAGAATGCCCTTAAAGGATAAAATAATGCATTCTCTCTGTGGCTAAAAGCAGGTATTTTATTGCCTCACAAGGTTTTACATCCTAGCATGGGATACAGAGGTCTATCGTATTCTTGTAGGTTTCCATAATAAGAGATTTCTGACTTCACTGATGGCTGTAAATTTTGATATGCACCTGTTGCTTGCATAGCTTTGGCTCAGTTTGAAGTTTCAGTTTAACTTTGTTCATGTGAGAGGTGTATTGATTACCTTACGTTAAGTTAGTTGTTAAGAGTTTTGCAAGTGAACCTCGGGAAAATGTTTTCTTTGCTGTTAAAGACTTCTTGCTTTGAAGAACAAAAACCAGATGATGTTAAAACTGAGGAAATAAATAGTCACGTTAAAATGCATACAGGCAAAACATCTCAATTTGTACTGCGATTTGCCSATAAAATAACATTCTGAATACAGAGTTTGTGTAAACAGGTATGGGGAAACTGTGCACGATTCTGCACACAAAGTTTGGACTGTTTGTTTTTCATTGCTTGTCAACTTGGTGCTTTAGGATCCCCTGCAATTTCATTTCCCAATATACTGATTCAGGAAYGGGAATTTGGGAATGTCTTTGTAAAATCTGTTGTCTATGTTTGTTTGTTTGTTTTTGTATTATTTAAGGGCTTTGACTTATAGGAAATTCTCCCTACACTATCACAGATCTCACAGAATGTATTTCCAGATTGGGTGATGGGAAAACAATTGAATGTTAGTGGGTTTCCTTCAGTTGGGTGGCAGGCTTTGGTGGTCAGATGACAATGCCAGCGCTAAAATCTTTGATAATGGGGTGTGTGTGTTGAGGAAAAGCTCATAGGCCTGCACGGGAAAGGAAGCGTGCCCGAGGAGCAGGAAGTGACAAATACAATATATTGTATTGTATAATAAAGTGTATTTTCAACACTTGCCTGATATTTAGAGCAAACAATCCTTTAGCATGGCCTGTGATAGGACGTGGTAAAGCGCGTGTTGTTAGTAATGGTTGGAGAATTACTTTATGTATCTATGACTGTGTACATACAGCCATATGCTTAATGTATGGTGATTTACAGCTTTGTGAGGTGAATTTGTGTTTACTTATTTAAAAAAAAAAAAAAAAAGCCAAACTATAGTTACAATGAACTAAAGAAAATGTTCTGTGTTTCTCATAAAATGTAGTTACTGAAGAAATCCCTTTGGGAGAAGAGGTCCCGACACGCACAGGACTGTGTTTGGGTGCTCTTTACTCTGAGAGCTTGCTAAGTGCTTCATGAGCTTCTGTCACGTAGCAGGCGTTTGTCCTGGCCTGCAACTATTATTTCACTTGATATTTTAGCTTTCCTGGACTGCTTAGTCTAGTAACGGTTGGTTTTTGATATGGGAAAGCAGATGGTAGGAGTTAACTTTCTGTAAAGTTCTCTGAAGCATAAAATTTGTAGTTTGGAGACACTTCATAGATCTAGCTATTTCCCCTCTTTTTATTCAGTGAGTTTTTATCAGAAGAAGGTCAAGAAAGATTCTGGAATTTTGTGGAAGCAAGTCAGAATATTAAAGCATCTCAACATGATGGTAAGCTCTTGTAATCTCGGAGCCATGGCTGATAATTGGCATGGTTGAAAAATGCATTCAAGTGTTTGGTCTTGCGTTGTATTAGCAAGACTATTGTAAAGACCATTAGCAAGCATTGTAAAAATCAATGGAGAACTCATTTCACTAGTGTTTGTATTGTGGAGTGCTCCAGGCTTTCGGACAGGATTAACCTCTGTGCCCTGACTTCCCAGGTAGTGATTATGCCTTTTACCATGAGATGCTGAAAATAGCCAGCCGGAACCTGTCGCCTCTGCAGCAGAATTTGCTGAAGTTCTCCTTGTCGTTACGCTCTTACTCTGCAGCAGTTCAAGCTTTTCAACAGGTCAGTGCAGCCCAGTGGAGATCCTCAAATGCTTTGCAAATGTTACCCAGGCCTGAAGGACGAGGAGGCAGCAGTGTCAGAAAAACATGCAGGGTGTCAAAAGTCTTGAGCAGACGGATGTGCTGCAGAGCTGAGCTAATGTGCCTTGCCCCATACGGATTTCAGTGGCTGCCAACAGTTCATCTGTTCAGAGGTGMCTGAAGAATTGCAGTTTTGAAATGTCTGTGTGTCTTTGCTGGCTGTTGCACTAGTCAGTGCTGGAAAATCCCTGCTGCTATTTTACTTCTGAGACTTCCGTTAGTGAAATGGAAACAAGCTTATTTGACCCTTTCTATAAAGAAGGTAAATGCCTCCATTTCATACTGCAGTGAGCTCTCAACTTTGTTTAAAGAGCAACCCGCTTTGATACAGCTGAGACACGGCTTTAAATAAAAGGAACAGCTATAGACAGTTCTTAAAAAAATAAAATAAAAAGCATGGAATATCATATAGTTCAGTGCAAGTTGTCTCATATTATAGTGTTTTTTTTTTTTGAATAATAGTAGAAGTTATCTTTCTTTTTAATTTTGAATCATACTGTCATTTACTGCTTAACAAATACAGAGCTTTCCGATAAGTACTGGAAAAAAAATCACAAAGCCCAGAARTGCCCTTGTCCCCTTTTTAAGTCTGTAGCAGATATTTTGGGGAATAGCAAGAGGCTGGAAAGTAATGTTTATTAATGTTGGCGCTTAATTTTTAATTTTGTATTTTTGCCTTGCACTTAGATTATGTAGTAGATAGGAAAGAAGCATTGGTTTAGAATTTAGGAAATTCAAGCAGGAGATCGATATTACTGTATTGCTGTAGAGTTGTATTAGTGCCAGATTTACTTGTTCCGAGGGAAAACATTCAACCTTCTTTGTTACAACTTCTTTAATTCAGATAGCAGCAGATGAACCCCCCCCGGAGGGCTGCAGCCTCTTCTTCGTGGTGCATGGAGAGAAGACGTGTGAATTTGACTCTCTGGGGAGCCTTTTGCAGACGGCATCAGAAAGGTACCCGCTTTCTGTTGCTGTGTTAGCTCCTCAGAATGAGCCTAGCTACATTTACTGCTCTAGCGAGGTATGAGTAAACTACTAGTTYCTGCATTCTTCAGTTCCAGTTTATACTGCTCTTTTCTTATACGGGAGTCACGGTCTTATGTGTTATTAATCCAAATTAGAATGATATTTTTCTTATCCCTCGCACTCTGATAATCTGTCAGGAAGAGGGAGGCCTTGAAAGTGCACAGAAGCAAAGTGTTAAAAAATAGTGGTAATTATAAGAAACGTGTAAAACCTTTAAGTGAATTAAAGAGAATTAATGGAAAGATTTGGGCTGCATATGAAAATGTAAGTCAACAGAATAGGTATAATTTTATGAATGATTTAAAGCAATAGATAATATTTTTCCTGTGTAATTTTCTCTAAGTTAATGAAGGGAACACATAATATGCAATATACAACATATTTCCATTTCAGATTTCTTCAAAATACATGCTAATCTTTTGAACTTCTTATTGCAAATTTATTAAAGTTAGAATGAGAAAGAAACTTAAAAAGAAACCCTCAGTAATTAGTCTTTTAGTGTTTTTTTCTTTTTTTTWAATAAAGAGCATTAGCTGCCTTAATGAAGCTTTAAATTGTACTGTTTTTTACAAGAGAAATAGCAGAATTTGAGTGTAACTTTCAGTAACAGAAACTGTAAAATATAATTCCTCTTACAAATACTTAAAATYTTAGTTTATTTTTCAAGTAATCTTGGAAGGTTTCTTTTTCCAAACTTAAKGATTTTCTTTCCTCTTTGCACACAGTCTTGTGGCATCAGTAGCTCATGTGCACAGCTCCTGCCTATTCGTCTGAGTCAGTGGGAATATCACTGTATTTTAGAAAAGATTTTTAAATGGAAGTTTCAAACAGCCTTCTCCTTCACTCTGTTTGTAGCTTAAGCCCTGGTTCAAGGCAATACTGAAAGTGAATGTCTGGAATATTTGCTGTTAGCCTTTCTTTCTTTTTATTTATTTATTTGTTTATTAATATTGAGCCTCTGATTTGATAAAAAGCTGACTGAAAATATAGGGCTTGTTAGATTAGAATTACGGCAGGAGGACGTCTGCCGCTCGCCTCGGGAGCGGAGCTGCTGCGAGTGCCGGGTGCTAAYGCTGCCTCTGCACCCGCAGGCCAAGGCCGTTTGTGTTCAGAGGGGACCACAGGCACCCCGCGTCCAGCGCCGACGGCCCCGTGGTCATTCTCTACGCCGAGATCGGCACGCAGGAGTTCTACCGCTCCCACCAGCTGCTCGTTTCAAAGGCCAGGGCAGGGGAAATCGCCTACGTCCTCAGGCACTATGTCGCTGTAAGTGTATTTGTGCTGTGTTACATGAGCGTTTGGCGTAGAGTTTGTAGCCACGGTTTGAAAAGGAAAAGGACTTGAGTTTGATTTCTTTATATTTGTATTTAGGTAACRTGTGATTTCTTTATATKTGTATTTAGGTAATGTGTTGTTGCTTGATCGTTCTTCAGAATTACTCAGTTTATTTTCCTTTAGCACCCAGCCGAGGGTTATAAAGTATTTACAATTCCCTGGTTGTTTAAAAGAGAAGAACATTGGATTTTACAAGTTCAGAGTGAAACTCCACTTAATTTCTACCTAAGAAAATGTTGGTCAATGTGTCTTTGATTATAGAATAGATACCACTTATCTCCCCCTCATATATTCAGMTCTCTCCATAGTTAGACCACTTAAAACTACCTGAATATGAACAGCAAACATCAACCTTAAGGTGCCCCTTTCAAATGAAAGACATTGATTCTGTGGGGGTTCCATCTCCAGTCCTCCCRTAACTTCTCTGTGTTTTCATCTCTCTTCCTCAAATTTCCCATAACCACTGGATTGATGTTTATGTTTTAAATGGTCTGAAAAACTTGTTGTTTAACTTCTTTTCCTGAAAATTGTGTTAATGTTACCGAAACTTGTGAAAGTAGCAGCCAGTAGCCAGGCTTGAGTGAGACAAAGCATCAATAGCTTCACCCCTAGTAACATTTGCTCCTTTGATAAAGGAAGGTTATACATGCATTGCAAACAGTGCTTTCCTTTTTTTTTTTTTTCCAATTTTGGAAAGAGTACTTGCATTCAGAATTAAGTATGTTATACAACAGATTTTGATACAGTGATATCACTGGTATGTACTTTAAAAATCTTCCATCAAGTGACCTTGCGTGTTTCCCCTTAAATCACCGTGTACCTGCCTCCTTGTTTCATTTCTCTCCTTTTTTTTTTTTTTTTTTTTTTTTTTTTTTTTTTTTTTTTTGTTATGGGACATTAATGCAAAATCACTCCCATTATTTCTTTTTCTCACTTATGTGTTACTACTTATGTTTCCAGTATAGGAAATCTCAAGTACCGACTTGAGATTCCTTAACTTTGGGAAATGACAGTTTTTAATTTGCACAGCAAAATTAAGTAACGGTGTTATAATGTTTGCTTTCTTTGTTGCAGAATCCCAGTAAAGAAAAAGTCTACCTCTCTGGGTATGGTGTGGAACTGGCCATTAAGAGTACAGAATATAAGGCCAAGGATGACACCCAGGTGAAAGGTGAATTCTTATTTCAACTACTTTAATGTCAAACTCTTAATTTTGTAAAGGTCATCTTACATTTCTTCTGATACCAATGGATGYTTGCCTGCGTGGCAGGTATTCTTCTTTCTACCAATTTGAAATCATCAAAATCATTGTCATCTCTTTCCTTTTCTGTTGGGATTGTGTCTTTTATGAAGTGTGTTTTTTACCACAGTACTTGACTTTTGTATTTGTAAAGTGCTGGGCACGATAACTCTGGTCTAGACCTTAGCATGGTACTGCTAATGCAATTACCTGCATTGTGTTTTACACAGATTTCTTTGTGTTGATTAAGCTCAGAATTGGAATTTATTTGAATACTGTTTTTTATCACGTATTTAGCAGGTTAAATCAGAGTTATGCTCATGAGTGAAGCTTAGCACCTACCTTAGAGCGTATATAGGKTATAGCACCTACCCTATAAAGCTGGTATGTCCTGAAAGCTTCGAGGCGCTAGTGAATTCCTTTGCAGTGCCCGAATACCTCTGAGATCTCCACTCACCTCTGAGAGCTTCCTTCTAAACAATACAGCTTTGTTTTCTTTCAGCTGCTACAAGGTTTGTCTATGCAGTTCGTTTCCCTTGGGTACGAGTGCAGAAGTGAACCCGAAACTTCTCCTTTCTGGTTGCTGCAGTGGCCCATCTGCTTAAAGTATATGTATTATTTTTAATGCATTTTGGTGAATCATCAGCCCTTGTTGAAGAACACAGTGAGACTGAATATAAGGAAAACAATGGCTTGTCTCTAGCTATATGGTTATTTGACAAAGCTATTTTTTCTCAGTTTGTCAAATAAGTGGATGATGCACATTCTAGGTTATAAAAGAGCAATCTGAGAACTAAAAGAGTTGTATGCAAGTATAAATGTTTTATTAAGATTGTTTCCGGCGGTCTTGTCAATACTAATCCAATCAAGCTTGAGAACTGTCTGAATAATTGGTGATAGTGGTATTCTCTGTGCATTTACAGGTACAGATGTTAACGCTACAGTAATAGATGAAAATGACCCTGTTGATGAAGTGCAAGGATTTCTGTTTGGCAAACTAAGGTAAAGTTCTGATGTAGGTTCTGATGTAAAGTTCTGATGTAGGCTTTGTCTCATCAAAACACTTGACGCAGAGATGCGATCTCTTTCTTCTTATTATTTTATTAAATATCCGAGAGCTTTGTTATCCACGTGTTTTAGCAGCATTCTTTTTCATTTGTTGTTTTTTTTGAATTAGCAGCAGAGTTGCTTCCAGGAACCCACTAAGCTTTCTCTTTTTACCCACACTCCCTTCAGGCAGCTGTACCCTGACTTGAGGGAGGAGCTGAAGGAGCTCAGAAAGCACCTTGTGGAAAGCACCAATGAAATGGCACCTTTGAAAGTGTGGCAGTTACAAGGTAATCTGTTTGCACCGTACTGCAAATCCATATGGGTAAAAATATCTTCCTGAATTCTCTGCAAATGCCATTGCTTGTAGCAGGGTGACATTCATGTGTTTTGTGGGCTTTTTTTTTTTTTTTCACTTCTTAAATTAATCATTTTTCCTCATTTTGGCTACCACCCAGATAGAACTAATTTAATGTTTCTGTTAAACCCAATAAGAGGTATTTTGAGCTACTTTTCAAAGCTTCTGCATGCAACTCCAGCTTGTTTCCCTGGAAAGCACCTGTAGTTCTTGTTACAGGATTGTTGAAAATACTGCTCATCTTCTGGCAAAGGAGTMGATAGAAATGCTGAATATGTTATAGCTGCAGAGAACCTATCTCCAGCAGATGACTGTTTAATTTTCCAGCTTGTAAAACAAGCTACCCAGACCTCCTGTGAAGGGTAGATTCTCCTGTCACTACCGGGAAATAAACAGTGATGGTTTGGGCTCAGAGAAGCAAGCTGTGGGCATTGCACATTAGTTCAGCTTGGAAATTACTAATTGAGAGGGATCTTATAAAAGTTTTAAATTTGGAAGAAGACCAAAAGTACCTAAAGGAGCAGATGAGCAGAAATGCTGAAAGCTGAAGTTGTTATGACTGAAGTGTGCTGTCAGTGCTTTTATTCTCAGTGCAGTGCACTGGGTTGTTTTCAGTTCAGCTCTTGACTTGTGCTGTTTCATTTCTAGATTTAAGTTTTCAGACTGCTGCCCGCATTTTGGCTGCTCCCCCTGTAGATGCTCTGATGGTCATGAAAGATCTCAGTCAGAACTTCCCTACAAAAGCCAGGTAACTTCAATGATGAGTGCTGGGAAGCCTTAGTAAATTGTCTTTGTGTTTTTCTGCTTGTTTTCCTCAGCGGAATACTTGGCAAGCAGCATGGTTAATATCTGAGCTTCCATTTGGCTGGAGGCAACACTGCAGAGCACATGCACAGAAGAGATCTTCAGCTAATGATTACAACGGGGAGCTTGCGCAGTTTTTCTTCAGTATTGACCAGTAGAATATTCAACAAAATTACCTATGAAATCTTCCTCTTCTCTGCTCCCTCTTTGATCTCTACTTTAGTTTATGTTGCCATCAGGTCAATTTTATTATGGCTTAATGTAAAACTAGACACTGGGCATCAAAAGCTTCTTTCCTGAGGCAGCTGGCATGGAGTTAACATTTTTATTTTCTTTTGAAGCATGCTAGGCAGCTTTCTAAAGAAACAGCAATGAAATAGCTACTTTCTAATGGGGCTGCAACACACAAGTCCTTCTGATTGCAGCTACTGATACTAGGAGATTAAATATATTTATAGATAGCAAAAGTGGGATACTTTGGCAAAATGAAGTGAAAATTGACAGCATGTTGTTTTTATTCCTGTAGAGCAATAACAAAAACGGTTGTTTCCTCGGAACTCAGGACAGAAATTGAAGAGAACCAAAAGGTAACACTTCCAGAAAGTTATGTAGCACATTCACACATTTAATATAATCCGATACTTTGAAAATGTTTCTGTGAAAAAGTTTACACTTTGCTTAAAGCCGAGCCACTGTTTCAATGTTGCATCTTTGAAGAACATATAAATTCTTCTTCCTGCTTATAGGTTGATTTCCTGTTCTAGGTACTTTACCAGTTACCTTATTATTCCTCTTTTTTCCTTTTCCCATCCTCATCACAGTATTAGGGTCTTTTTATATATGCAAATACTGTTTTCTTTTCCGTCAGTGTTAGTTATACCTCTTAAAATTATACTGTTTGTAGCACTCCAATAATAACTTTTTTTTTTTTTTTCTCCAGTATTTCAAAGGAACATTGGGATTACAGCCAGGTGACTCTGCCCTGTTCATCAACGGACTACATATTGATTTAGACACTCAGGACATATTTAGGTAGGGATGTCTTCTTTTCCACATCCATTGTGTCTTGTTTAGAATCTTGCATCATTGTGCGTGAAGGCTGAGGTCATTTAGACAGATTTGAGCCTTCTTTGAAAAACAGTATTTAAACTAGCTGTAAATGTTTAATCGAAAAGTATAGGGGAAAAAAATAATGTTTATTTTTCTTACCAAAGCTGATATGAAAGCCAAAATACTCTAAAATACCAGAAGGGAACCTCACCYTACTACTGTTCTTTTGACCTGTTCTGTGAACAAGCAAGACTTTGTTCTCCAGGACTGTCAGGGTACAAGTTTGTTTTYAGGACAGTAGAATATTCAGTTCCTAAAGGCTAAATCTCTGTAAATTTTTCATATGAAAACTTGATCATTGTCAAGATCTGTTTCAGTATTGTAGAACTGAAATTACAACTTTGTATCACAGTTATGTTGACATAATGCACTTTTCTCTCACAATAATAAATAAGTTTATTTAAATTACCTCCGATTCCTTGTGACAGAAACAGGTGAGAGGTAAGAAATAATGCACAGACCTTCAGACTTCTGTTTATACTTTCCATCTGTTAAACTTCAGGCAATAGCAAATTAGTTGCTGTATTTTTAAAATTCAAAAACCAATTTCTTTTCCTTGCAGCTTGATTGATGTGTTACGCAATGAAGCCCGTGTTATGGAGGGCCTGCACAGCCTCGGAATTGAGGGTCTTTCCTTGCACAATGTTCTGAAGTTAAACATCCAGCCAGCAGATTCAGACTACGCTGTGGACATCAGAAGCCCTGCTATTTCAGTGCGTATGGTTTATATACGAAATGCTTCATTTATTTTTGAGCAACAGGTTCTTAAGCTGTCAGGGGAACTTTTATTTTTCACCGCACAATCAAATATGAAACTGCAGAGAAGAAAAAGGAGCAGCAGTTGGGAAAACAAGTGCTGTGTTCTAAATGCAATTAACTCTTCGGACAGTTTAACTTTTTGTTCATATAGGGCTCAATATAGTGCCTGATTTTAAAATGTTTTAGTATTTGAAACTTGGGCAGGAAGACTCGGTCATTTAAGTGGCTTTATTTTATTTCTCTTTAGTGGATCAACAATCTTGAGCTTGACAGCCGGTACAATTCCTGGCCTTCCAGTGTGCAAGAACTTCTGCGTCCCACGTTTCCAGGAGTGATCAGACAAATCAGGAAAAACTTCCATAATTTTGTAAGTGATGTGTTCTGATYAGAAATGAAATGCTTTTTTTTTCTTAACAGCAATGGCATGAGCTTTTGACACTTGCAKACGTATATGTTGCATTCTGTATCACTTAAAGATGGAGTTAAGATGCTTTTCTAAGAAGATTAAGTTCTAACTATATTGCCAACTTATGACTGAGATTCAGAGATTACTGAATGTAGTTCTCTGGCCTCTATTGCAGTAGCCACGTGAAGGCCACCATATCCTTCTACGATGATCATGCTTTTAACACTGAAATTATTTAATATAAAAGCAATATTTYATCTGAATAATGGGCCATAACTTCATTTTAAAGGACCCACTTCTGTCTGGGTTTTGCTCTTGAGCACAAACCTCGCTGTGAGAATGCCCTGCAGGATCGGCCCTCCAGAAGGGCTAGGCAGAGCAATGTGGTTTTCAGGCGCTCTGGCAAGGGGGGTGTGAAGCTCTCCATGGGGAACATTTTGATATGCTCAGAGACAGACACCTAAAATCTAGGGCATACTGAGGTCAAGGTAAAGGCATGAAAAGAACATAGCCTGTTCTGGGTAAAGAAGCTGTTTAGACAGAGCAGCTTTGATAATGACTTCGGACATAAAGAGTTTAGGAAAAACTTAGTGGGTCTCATGTCCCTGTCAGTGAATAAAATGGGATCATTAGTAAATCTATGTTATGAGTATGAGTATGAATATGAATGRTCTATCTCTATTTAAAAGCCAATGTATTGACTTACGGGAACAGAAACCTTTCATTTGCAATTTATGTGCAGGTGCTGATAGTAGATCCTGTTCATGAGACTACAGCAGAATTGTTTAATGTGGCAGAGATGTTCCTCAGTAACCACATCCCACTGAGGTAATACTATGTTTGGGGGTTTTGTTTTGACTTTTCTTGGTAAGTTTCATTTTTGTGACCTTTGCAGTTTTTAAATACTTGCTATTAGGACACTACAGAAATTTTAGGTATTTTGTATTGCTGATAGGAAAGGGCATTTTGTAAATGTCCTTTAAAATGTTTTGAGTAAAGCTTTTGCTAGTGGCAAAACAGATTTAAAAAAAAAATTGGTCTTTTCAACAGCCCAAAAGTTACTTAAATGTGAGCACAGTGGATGAAAGAAGTTATGAAAGGCAAAATTCTGACAGATTMCCTGCCAGAGATTGTACGTCGTAATTCTGATACCTTAACACTGTTCAAAATCTTATCAATGTATTAAAAAAGAAAAGAAACCTTTGCTTGAGAGAAAGATCGTGGCTGACTTGTGTGGAGAGTAGAGTACCTGTTGGCATAATAGGTTCATGATCTGGGGGTTTGTTTGATTGCAGGATAGGACTAGTCTTTGTGCTTAATGACTCAGATGATGTGGATGGACTTCAGGATGCTGGTGTTGCCCTTCTTAGGGCGTACAATTATGTGGCACAAGAAATGGATAATAATTATGCTTTCCAGGCAGTTATGTCTGTAAGTATTCATTTAAAAGCAAATATAGTTTTCTTATTTGTTGTAAATGATAGATTGTTCATGTAGGTAATGGGAAAAAGTATTTTTCTRCTTTGACTTTAATGGTATTCAGGGTACTTCAGAATTTTAACAGGTGATACCAKATTTAAATGCAACATTTGTACTTTTGTAAGTTTTTTGATCCGACCTGTTTCWTTGTTCTGCTAATACGACTTCTAAACTATTCTGTCCCTTTAGTAGTTAGTTGAAGAAAGTTATAGTGAACAGTTGTTGCCACCTAGTCTTGCAACATAAAAGGRTAGAAAAGGTACTAGTAAATTCATTTTCACTTGTACTTCATTTGTAGTTTGACATAGTTGCATAAATCTTTAGGATGGGCATACTGTAACATTACATTTCTGGTTATTTGAAGAACATTTTTTCATTATATTATTGACATTTTATATAGATACATATATATAGTTGTAATTCAGAAGTAAATCTCGTGCTTTCAAGGGAGAAACAAAATTAGTGAGATGCTTTAGAGATAGGGTATGTTGTATTGTTCATAAGCATGTGCCTTGCTTTGCAAGGAGGAGGTGACACTTCTGATGTGCTTGAGGGTTTGTTTTTTTCTCATCTGAGCACTACTTCTCTTGCCCAAATAACTTTTGTAATTAAAGATACACGTTGTTATTTCAAGAAATCCTTAACACTTACSCACTTTCAATCTGACTGGAATAACTATGAGGTAAAGCAAGGTAGGTTTCAGAACTACAAGCACTTAGTAACTTTTAGCTATGTATTTGCAAGCTGTTAATAAATAGGAATTGTTTTGAATATCCGTCTGTCAAAACCTTGTCTACAGGTGATATGTTAACTTACCTTTGTTAAGGAGAGGTGGTTTTCAGTTCCAGCTGCAAACAAGTATTTGTGTCCCCTTCCCAGATATACAACAAAGTGAAAACAGGAGATCGGCTGAGAGTGGAGCATGTGGTCAGTGTTCTGGAGCAACAGTATCCGTATGTGGAAGTGAACAGCATTCTGGGAATTGATTCTGCCTATGATCAAAACAGAAAGGTAAGAAAAAAGGTGAAATGTGTGTGAAAACATTTTTTACTTTAAAAAGTTTTTTTTTACTTTTCCATCAATACCATTTTGCAAAAACTCTATACAGTTTCTTGCTCCAATTCTCTTATTTAGTAAACAAGTATCTAATTTGTTGTCATACTGAGATGAATTTTAATAGTATTTTAATACTTATGTTTAGTATAAAGCTTATATACACATATATGCATTGACACAGACACACATAATATAGACACACACATGTATATTTTATATAACAAGAACTGATTGCTGTTCTGTTCACTGATGAGAAGAAGCAGAGCAAATCACTTTCCCCCATCTTATGTTACAAATGCTAATGGYTCCATAATTGGTTTCATACCATGCCTTTTTTTTTTTTTAACTGCGAGTTTAGTGTTTAGTGGACTATTTTGCTAGTGTGATGCCTAGCTATATGCACTTCTTTAATATAACTAACTCTTTGTTTTTTGAAACTGAAAGAGAAGGACATTGTAAGATACAGAAAGTGTATGATTGTGTAAAATTTGTATCCAGTATGTGTTACATAGAACCTGAAAAGACATCTTGGTGTGATAAAAATGGACTTTGGTGGCTATAATAGAAAGGTGAACCCTTGTTGTAGTAAGGGGCTGACGTGGTAAAGTTCCTCCTTTCACTGTATTAGGCAGCAAGAAGTTACTATGAGCAGACAGGTGTCGGTCCTCTCCCTGTTGTGCTGTTCAATGGGATGCCTTTCCAAAGAGATCAGCTGGATCCTGATGACCTAGAAACGGTGACAATGCACAAAATCCTGGAAACCACAAGCATCTTCCAGCGAGCCGTGTACTTGGTAGGTACGGGGTTCAACTGTCACCTCAGAGAGAACTCTGACTTTTAACTAGTTACATAAGTTGTCATGTGTATAACATTCAGGGACTTTCAGGTCAATTTTAAGGTAAACATACATGTGACATAATCAGAATTGCTTTTTCTTTCTTCTTTCCTTCAGGGTGAATTATCTAATGATCAAGATGTAGTTGAATACATCATGAACCAACCTAATGTTGTTCCCAGAATCAATTCAAGGATCCTAATGTCTGATAGAGAGTACTTGGATTTGACAGCAATGAGTAAGGGATGCTTTTAGCTGTGTTACACCTGAACACCTGTGTGTTACACCTGAAGTATCTGTTTGTACCCCAAGGGACTTCTTCAGGGGAATTTGACTCATGAAATTGAGGGAACAGTGACACTAAAAAAGCCATGAGTAGTAAAGCAGCAGCTTGTTCCTTATTTCTGACCTTTCAAGCAGAAGTAGACAGTYATCTTTGGAATCACTGAGGATTTGTTGTGCCATATATTTTAGAAAAACTTATTAGAAATGTTAAGTAATAACATCCAATGCAGAGGCTCTGCAGAATAACAGCAGGACTGCAGATGCACTTGGGTAATGATGTGTAATGACCTTTCCTGAGTTGGTTGAAGCATAGTAATAGAGCAGACTTTTGAATGTGTATTTACAAAATTAACTCGCCAGACTCAAATAACTGACCTCTCCATTATGAGAATGCCATATAGCTAATTTTGTATGTTAGCATAACTTATGGAGCAACAAGTTCCTCAACATATTAGCTATTAATAATAATGTGACTTGATATTCTGATAGTACTGCCGATTTTCTTTCATTTCGCAAGTAAATAGTTTGCTTTGGCATCTAATACTTTCTCTCTCATCCTGTCTCTCTAGATAACTTTTACGTGGATGACTATGCTAGATTCACTACATTGGAATCCAAAGACAAGACAGCTGCTGTGGCGAACAGCATGACCTACTTAACAAAGAAAGGTAACATCTGTGGTAGATTGTGAGCCCAGATGTATTTTTTATGTGTGTTTCAGAGCTTGCATGCAATACTAAGTGCACTTAAACCATGAACCTTGTTCAGATCTGTGGACAATGGTGCCATTCAGGTATTAAAAATAGACTTTTGTAGGGCTTAGCATCTACATGAACAAGAATATTCTCCTCATTAAAAACGTGTAACCTTCTGTGAGTAGTGAAGTCCCACCCAAACCTATGCCACATTGCCTAAGGCTACCAAAACGCAGCAGTGCAAACTCTGATCCTGCAGGTACAGGGATTCCAACCCTTTGCCTCATAATTCAAAGTTACTAAAGGTTATTTGCAGTCAGAAGAAACTTAATGTGTTTTATGTAAGACAACTGCTAGTCAGGTCTGTGCTGTTCTTACCACTCCTATGCATGTACTGCTTTGTCAATGACAGTACTGTTTTCTTAGTTTATATACAAAGTCCCCTTAACTATTAAAACTCAGCTGTGCTGCTCACTCTAGGAAATGCACAGACATAATTTGTATAGAGTTTATGTTGAATCAGTCCTTGTCTATACCCATTTCAAGTAAGAARCGAAAATAACGTGCTGGTTTTTGAACCGGTTTCCCTTGTTTCTGGCTCGGTGTTCTTTGCCAGGCTTTTGCAAGTTTCCCCCTATATTATCTCAAGGCACTGCCACCTGCATGCACTGCCTTAAATGTTCCCATTGCTGTGTCTGGTATTTACCCTTGCTCTGTCTTGTATTTACCCTTGCTTTATATTCAGTCACTTAAATTGAAGCATGTGTCTTGCTTTCCCCTGTGTAGACTGTTAATTAAACCCACATTTCCATATGCTCATTTGAAAGTGCTGCTTCTTCTGAAGTATTGAACCTGGAGAGGTAGAGCAGCTGCCACTCCCATGAAAATTCAATAGGAATTTGTTTATTTGCATATAGGCATTTGTTAACCTTCTGGAGGATGTAATCACACGATCAGAATGTGAATTTGGCTAATTTGATTAGCTTAATTTACTCTGCTTCCTGATCTCTGCTGATTTCATCTTGTCAGTCAACCATTTCCCTTTGTGGAGAGGCACTAGTTTGCAATCCCAGGGCTTGCCAGTTCTGGGCTCGTTGTCCCTTCTGTGACTTAAGATACTGAGTAGCTGGTATCTGATTACAGTAATGTTGAAGCATATTTATCTTCTCAAATAACAGGAAAGGTAAATGTGGTGTTGACTCAGCAGCATTACTGAGCTAGTGCTGGCCTGCTGGGGTTTGAACAGGGACACGGCAAAAACTGTCAGCATCCAAGCCAGTGGCATGGCAGATTTTGATGCCTTCATGGTATAGTATGAAACTGGCGACATGTAGTTAATGCTGACATATGCAAATATAGCATCAATCTATTTTTAAAAAGTATCAAAGCTAATTCTAATAAAGTAACACAGACTTACTGCCTGTTGAAACTGATTTTCAGTGATTCAGTTATGCTAGTGCAGTGTTGTCCACCTTTTTGATAAACTTTGGGATTACTAAAAAAATTTAATGTCTCTTTCCTTTCCCTTTCTTTCCTTTCTGCTTTTTGACCAGGAATGTCTTCCAAGGAAATCTATGGTAACTTACACTTTAGCATTTCTTACATTACTGTTCTGGAAATTTTCCAATTCCTTTATAAGTTTGGCTTTAGAACCAGCAGGAAATAAGAAAGCTTTTTAAATGCATGTTTGCTTCCGCACTTTTTCTCTGTACAAAACTGATTTTGGGAGCTAACAGCATCAACATGGAGAAAAATGTTTGTACCCTAGCAGGAACCTATAATTAACTTAAAAGTTCCTTTATACTTTCTAAATTGAATAGGTAGCAAAACAGCAAAGCAGTTTAGAAACAAAAATGCATGCTGTACTCTATGGGTTTTCTGTGTGAAAAGGGAAATCAAACCTAATAGAATTCTACTATTTTTGTCCTACCAGGCTTCATAGCTGAGTTGCATCTCCATCTTTTCTATGTCATCATTCCACTTTATTTCCCCCCCAAATCTGTGCATGCTCATACTTATTTTCATCCAAATGAGGAGAAACTGAAGCTCTCCTTCCCTCTACCTCAAATATCTTTTTTTTTTTTTCCTCCTACAGACAGTTCTTTCGTTAGACCTGTTACTTTTTGGATTGTTGGTGATTTCGATAAACCTTCAGGGAGGCAATTGTTGTATGATGCAATTAAGCATCAGGTAGGTGATGCTTGCAAAGTGTACCAGTGTTAATGAAGCAATGGGGAAAGGCTTGAGAAACATAGGATTATGCTTGTTCCTGTCTTATGATGCAAGAGAGATTAGTTTTCCTTGCAGCATTCTATTTTTCCAGCTTTACATTGTCTGTAGGGGCTGGAACATCCCTGACCTGCTTGGACAGAATCCCCTCTCAGCCCTCCACTAATGCAGTAAAGAAAGATGCTCTTTAGTCCCCATTTCTCATCTGGTTTGGAGATGAACATGAGCACTGCTCTCTGATTTGTCTCTTGTTGCAGAAATTGAATTGTAAGCAGAAATATTTTATCCTACAACGTTGGTTTGCCAGATCTCTGAGTGATGGTCATGGTCTTTTGTTTATTATGTGACAAACAAACACAGTGCTATCTAAAAGATTCCTGTTACAGTGGTGCCCATATGTAGACTAAATATTTTGAGTTAAATTAGTATTTTGTCCTTTTAATTTGTGCTGTCACTTACCCAACAGGAATCTGGTTTTCATGCTAAGAAATACAAAGCTTTTGCGATAGATCTTATTGAAATGTATTATTCTTCTTGTATAAAACATACCTGTATAAAACATACCTGAAACTTTTCTAATCCGTGTGTGTCTAAACATAGAAATCCAGCAATAATGTCCGAATCAGCATGATTAATAACCCCAGCGAAGATCCAAACAGCAAGAATATGCTCTTTGCAAAGGCCATTTGGGCAGCTCTGCAGACTCAAACTTCAAATAATGCCAAGAACTTCATCACCAAACTGGCAAAGGAAGAAAACGCAGCGGCAATTGAGGCAGGAGCTGACGTCTTAGACTTTGCAGTTGGGGTAAGCATGTTTCTGGTGCCTGCGAGGGTGGCTCTTCTAATGTGAGCTTTTGCTGCTGCTTCGAATGAGCATCTTAGTATAGCTTGTTCCCACGGAAAAGTACTACGGAAAGTAGCAGTGCAGTAACACTRTTTTATTTTGTTTGCTTTTTTTTTCTCTGAGAGGTTAAGTTTAATGAACTACAACAATAAATGTAAATCCTCTTTCACATCAAAGCTACACAACTTTAAAGAATCAAAAGGAATGCAGGTTCAGAGGTCTGTTAAAATGAGTCTTTTTTTTCCCTTGGGTATGAAGAAAAAAGTTCAAGCTCATGATCTATTTAAGAATAAAAMTAAAAATACATGTCTCAAATGAGGCTTAAAAATTATCTGTGAAGATTTAATGCAGAAGAACGAAGTATTGCCCCTTGCATCAGAAGTTGTGCTAATGTTTCAGAGTGACAGGCAGGAGCTAGTTAACACCACAAAGAACAGGGCCTTGAGGAGAAATTTTAGCAAGCTGTAGAGATGTTTTTGTAAGTAAACAAGGAAACACTTTAAAGAAGAGATCATGGATGTAATTTTCTTCCTCTTTCATGTCAATTTTTCTTTCAGGGTATGGATATCAATATATTCAAAGAAGCCTATGAATCTCCCAAGGTGGATTTTATTCTGTCCCATGCTGTCTACTGCAGAGAGGTTCTGAAGCTGAAGAAGGGGCAGAGGGCTGTCATCAGCAACGGAAGGGTGAGATCAGTCAGCAGGTGGTAACGTTATTCAGGGTGCTGCAAAGAAGCAGACCTAGAGCAGCAGAGCCTCAGAAATCTGATAGTCTCTCATAGTCTCTGCCTTCTTTAGATCACCAGATTGCACCTAGTCTGATTTAGTCAGACCTCTAGTGATCTGCCCCTTATACTGCATCCAGCTGAAGTTTTGTGCAAGTTCAGGCGTCTGAGTAGCAGAAGTTTCAGTCATGCTGGCACAGAATGGAGTCCAGGACCGAAAAGGGATGATTGTCCTGCTTCCATTCACTGGGCAAAGTGCTCCTGGATCTGGCCCCTGATTAAAGGATGTTGGTGACTTGATCTCTCCCACAAACTCCTTCTACAAGAGCCACTTAAACAAGCATATCTATTGTTAACATTATTTCCCTGCAAATAGAGAAACCCYGCTGTGTAGAGCATTTAGTTTTCTTTTATCAGCTGTTTAAATGCAAGTTCCAGTGACTCCGGTATGCTTTATTGGGTTAAATGTCTCAGGTGATAACTTGCACTATTATATTCCCATTATCAACATAACAGAAGAAAATCTCTAGGCAGCTTTTAGGCTTCTGAGGACTAGAGGAGTAAGTTTTGCCACGGCTTTGCTTCGCTACTGGAATTAGCCTGGTATTCTGCTGCCCCTTCAGGTTGTAATGCTGCAGGTATAATTTCATGTCCCATATTTTGGCAAATCAGTGTGATTACTGAAAAGCACAGGTCTACATTATGTTGTACTGTTGGCTTTAGGTAGCTGGAATTATGTATTGGACTTGGTTGCTTGTTTCAGGGTAGCCTTTACATAGGAATTCTGCTCTCATTTTCTTTGTAGATTATTGGTCCATTAGAAGATGGTGAGATGTTTAACCAGGATGATTTCCACCTGCTTGAGAATATCATACTGAAGACATCAGGACAGAAAATCAAATCCCAGATTCAGCAGCTGGGATTTGAGGAAGATGTGTAAGTAACCTTGGAGAGACTAACRGAAGTGGTGGTACTTTTATAACATAACCTCCTGCAGCCTGAAGGAACCTCAGCTTGCATCAAGTACACGTTGCTGAAGTGCTATAAGAAAACACGCACATATTCATTATGGTCACATTGCAGCTGTTCAGAGGAGCAAGTGAGAGAGGAAAAAGTAGCAAGTTATCTATATTGGGTTTAATGTTCTTCAGTTGGCTTTCCGTAGTTCACAGTATCCCATAGTACTGAGAGGTATTGACCTCGGCAGGAGGGGAGTACTGGAGCACAGCACCACAGTAGGGCCTGACAGTTCATCGTTCCTGACTTGGAGCCCTCCGAGATAGGCCCTGGATCACACAACATGGGCTGCCAGCAACCTGRTCTCTTGGGTATTGCGGAGGGCTTTGGGAAGTGGCTTCTTGGATGAAATTGAAACAAGCTAGAGTGAGCAACAGTATGAAAAGAAGACTAAGAGCAGTTGCATGTTCTGTCAGGGCTTTCCAGATTCCCTGCTGTGTTGCACTACATGGAGTTTCATTCCAGATTTAATTGACTGTGGCTGGGGGCAGCATCACCAGCAGAGAGGCTGTCTACGTGCAGTGGCGAGCTGCTGCTGGCTGCTGAGGGCTGTGTAACAAAGTGGTATAAATTGCTCCGTGTTATTACACTTGCTCTTTGAAAAGCTTTCTGCATGAGATTGCCTCTCTGCTTCTCTAAATGGAACACAAGCCTGACTTCTTATTAATATTAAAGCCTTCAGGCATGTGGAGGGTTTTCCCCTAGCTAAATCTTAAGTGACAGACTGGTTTAAACCACTTGCCTCCTAAATGTCTTAGTTTTATAATTTATGTTTAGAATTATCACAATATTTTAAAAGAGAAAGGAAGAAAATAGAGATGAGACCTGAAGAGAAGGCTTCCCAAATTAGTCTGCAGTTCAGCTAACTACTCCTGTCCTACCAGTATCAAAAACATATATATATTTTTTAGTAATATATTTCAGTGTCAATATTACAGAAGCCTGGAAATGACTTTTATCTTGTTTTAAAGAAAAGTAAAAGGAAAAGAAGTAGAGATGAGATAATGATAATCTTCRTTCCAAGTAGTTCTTGCAAAAAGAATGGAAGGTGCCTTTTCAAAGGAAAACCATCTTCAGGTTCAAAAGAACATATACTACCATCTGTCAATGGTAGCATTTTGATCTGTCAACTAATATTTATAGAGTCTGTGTGGGAGTGTATTTGAGCTCGTAGATAAGAAGACAGTTTCGTATTTACCTTTTGCAACGGTCATTTTTCTGGGATGCTGCTGTTAAGGTCTGACAAGTTATGCTTTGGCAAGCTCAGGTAGGTTAAACTGAGGGCTTCTGTACAGAAATCTCATGTGCATCTGAGCGCTGCAAGGACAGGTTAACAGCAGGCCACAGCCTTTTGCATCCATTGCTGTACTGGGAAYCAAAAAGGAAAGAAAGAAAGAAAAGTTAGAGGCTTTTCTGATCGCAGGGCGGAGGAGGCCATTGCCTGAACAGGCACAGAGCAAAGTTCAGAGTTTTTCAATAACGCTGCCAAGGTTTTCCGAAAGCTTGTGAATGGAATTGCTGCATTAGAAAACATTGGAGATCTTGGCAGCCTTCGCCAGGCTGCTGTTTCTGTTAGAAACAATTTAAACAGCTGTCGCTATAAATCTATGTGACTGAGTTAATTAAGGAAAAGTTGAGAGACCCTTAAGTACAATATTGCTTCTTGGCAAAGCTATGATGTACAAATCAATTTCTCTTGAGCTTTCATGAGGTGTTATGTTTTCAAAATTAAATGTGATGATCTTGAAATGCTAGACAGAACATTTCTGGAAATAATAAAAAGGAAGAACTCAGCAGTGAATCTGTTCCTCATAAGACCGCTCCCCCTCAAAATTCTCTGACATGCAGGGTTGCTTTCCATGTCGTAGAGTTGCAGTATAAAATGGGTTTGCATTCTGCAACACAGGTCATCTATTCTTATGTTGCTGTTTTTCAAACCTRTTCGTTATGAGTAGATGCAAATGGGAAAATAATCCTATAGGGAGAGGTAGTAACAGTTTGGGTGTCCAGCTGCAGACTGTCTTCTCCCTGCTGCCTTGCCCCTCCATCCCACTAAATTGCAGGATTGCAGTAAACCTCTGCATGTTTGGAGTACTCGTAAACATTGGTTTTTTTCCCCAGTGCAAGTGACTTGGTGATGAAAGTGGATGCCCTTCTGTCTGCTCAACCCAAAGGAGAGGCAAGGATTGAATATCACTTTTTTGAAGAACGATACAGGTATAGGAATGCTGGCATTTGCCAAACAACATGATTTTTCTTATTATCATTATTTTATATGTTCCTCGAGCTGAAAATYATGTTTTAATTTCAAGTACCAATAGAGAAGTCTTTAACTGTTTTTAGGACMCAACAAGACTTCAGAGAGATATATAGATAAATAGCTATAGATTGCTTTCTCTCTCTCAATCAACATTAACATACAGTTATATTCATATAAATAACATGATGAATATTACAGAAATATATACAGATCAGTATCAATGTGCAGGAAGATATGGATAGTTTAAAGAAGGCATCCAATTAATAATTTGACTTGAGATAGCTAGTGCTTTTTTCTGTGTTTGTTCTTAAATTACGTCCTTCAAAACGGTGTCGTCTTCCGTTCAGCGCAGTGAAAGTGAGGCCAAACGAGGGGCAGACCTACTTCGACGTGGTGGCTGTGGCCGACCCTGTGACCAGAGAAGCTCAGAGGCTCGCCCCGTTACTTCTGGTACGCACAGATTTGCGGTGCACGTTATGGCACGTGCAGAAAGTTCTCTGTCCCGTAATTCTGGAATGTTTTATTCCTCCTTGACTGTGTGCTGACTAAGGACCTCCTAATAGTGCAGCTGAAATGCACAGTACATTTCTTAATGTAAAGTGTAACTGGTTATTCCATTAGCTATAATGACCACACAAACATTTTCGTGATACCTTTTCATTTCACCATTGACAGTTAACTTTGCAAGTAATGAGGAGGGGGAGGTTTAGAACAAGCATGTCACATGTCTGCTTGASATCCTGTCTAGAAAAGCAGTGGTCTCCTTCCTGGTAAACATTTTAAGGAATGGCTCTTTCTCATTACTTCAGGTTTTGAACCAGTTGATAAATATGAACCTAAGAGTGTTTATGAACTGCCAGTCCAAACTTTCCGACATGCCTCTCAAAAGGTAAGAAATGCCTTCCCAGGGGCAGAAAACACACTAGAAAACAGCAGGATGGGAGCAGAAGGTACTTGGAGGCCTCGTCACAAGTCTGGCTGTTGCATGTGTGAGAAAAGGGCTTCTGCTGGCCCACAGCTCTGCCATTTTGTGTATTAATCCCCCCTCCCAGCAACAGTAAAAGAGAAACCTGCTGGAATGTGCAAGCAACAGACACRACCAGACCTATAGAAAGTCTGGATAAATGCTTTCAGTTAATTAATCGTTAGTAGCAAAATATATAATAAGTCTGTGAACTTATGAATTTTGTGAAGAAATCCAACTGGTGTATTAGTTGAATGTTCGAGCCAGGGCTGAGTTGGGTGGATGGGTTGGGTGCTTGTTTTTTTTTTCCCCTCATATATGCAATTAAGATTAAATAACTTATTAATTTTAATGATTGATTATGATTGATTCTCACACTGGCTATCTGGTAAACTGATTTTAAAAAAAAAAAAAAAAAAAAAAGTGACTTGACCTGATCAAAAGATGTTGCTTTGGACAGTGCCTCCTGCATGCAACGGGGGATAAAAATTCCATTTTGATTGCTTGGAGACATTGAAACTCTCTGGGAAAGCAGATACTCTTAGGAGGTTCAGAGAAAGTGATATACTTGAAAAAAATGATAGAAATAGATTTTTTTTTTTTTCTGAAATTTCAGCTTCTATCGTTATGTTCTGGAGCCAGAGATTTCTTTCACAGCAGAAAACAACTTTGCTTCTGGACCAATTGCCAAGTTTTTGGATATGCCCCAGACCCCGCTGTTCACTTTGAACCTAAATACTCCTGAGAGCTGGATGGTGGAGTCCGTCAGAACCCCCTATGACCTCGATAACATTTACTTGGAGGAGGTAACACAAACCACCATGTTCCTATTGATGTATTTGAATGTTCTTTTTCCCCCCACCCAGGGATTATTTTTGTAATGAAAAGGAATTGCAGAATTTTGAAATGCTAGCGTACATAGAGCAGTGGATGTTAGTGCTTTCTCCTAAATGCAGATACCCTAAACGTGTCCCAGGAGAGGCAGAGGGAAACGTGAGCTCCCTGACAATAAGGTTGCCGTCCTCCTCTGACCACAGGCTGGAAATACAGCGTAGGGGATGAAATGAAGATGCTGAACTTGCAGGCATCAAGGAGATCCTGCAGAGCTGCTCTTTCGCCTGTGCATGAACACTTCATTCCTAGCTCAGGACATTGTGAAGAAATGCTTCATGGGTCATTCCCCCTTTTTTTAAATTTATTAATCAAAATTTACCTCTGATCAGAACTTCTCACAGGTAGTGCTGCTATTAAATATAGAGGTTTTCTTTACTACTGATTTAGAGATTTCAGAGGTAAGACCTGACAGTCCTGTCCCAGCGAGTGAATTGCACTTTCTTTCCCTTGCCTGGAGACACCACTGAGCTGGTTTTAGTTCATTTTCACGCTCTTGAGGATCACAAAAAGAGAACTGGTGCAACAGAAATGCCCTCACTTGTGCTGGTTTTAAGAGCAGATTGATTCTAGAACAGGTCTTAAACTAGACTATTATAATACTGCCCAGAGAAGTGCCGCCACAGAGGCATGAGGATAGAATAAGGAAAAATGGAAAACCCCAAGGAGCTGGAATCTAGTACAGGAAAAAAAAAACAGAAAAAAAAAAGCTATTAAAAATAAAGGAGAAATGTCTTTAAGTGAGAATCATCAATTCTTATATAACCTTGAATGCGATGGATAGTCCAGTGCTAGTTATCAGCTTCTTACTATTAGCAGTTAACTTTGACTTAGTCTTTGCTGAGTTAGAGGGCTGGCAAATGGTAAGTTACAAACACATACTAACATGTTAGGAAGTGCACTGAAAGCAAATGAATATGTATGAAAAGTTAGGAAATGTTAGGAAATCTGTAAGTGATGCAAAGAAGAARGAGAGAGGGGGGCATTAAATACTTCTGGGATGCTCCAAGTGCCATCCTGAGGCTCAAAATGAATGAGCTTTATGTTTGCTGGTGCACAGTTTCTTACTCCTATTATGTATTTTGTTGAAACTAGCAAGTACACTGTTATTCTGACCTGCAATGAGAAAGCTGCTTTGAGAGCCCTGATGATGGTTTTGCTCATAGAGCTTCCTGAATTTAGCCTAATGGGGAGTTAGTCYTGAAGTGATCTATGAAATATGGCAAATATTTTTTCTTAACACTTCTATGTAACCAAATGAACTAGCATGATGTACTAGGAGAAATGGGGAGCATTAAAATTAGCAAATTGCTAGTTTCAGGTGATAAACATAAGCAGTTTTCAAACRTTTTCAAACAAATTCAAAGAGATTTAAAGATCTGAACGATGCTGTACTTCTTGTGAGATGCCAACTTATTTTATTAAATTTCCCAGTATGGGTAATAAACATTGTAAAATAAGAATAACAGTCCTTCCCTTCTCTTATACCAGGGTCTTACCAGTTTAGATTCAAACCTCTGGCCAGGGATACTCTCTTAACAGTAATTGCGTGAAGCGCTTTTCTCAGTAGAGCTCTGCTCTCTGAGGTTGTCCTGAGATTTGCTTAATAAAATTAATCTAGTAAAACAACACAATTACTATTGAAATGCTATTTTGCAAAGTAATTGAGTCATTAAAAGATTGAGTTACCTCCACATTCAGCAATATCTTCTGCTTACAGGTGGATAGTGTTGTAGCTGCAGAATATGAATTAGAGTACCTGCTTCTGGAAGGGCACTGCTATGATATCACTACTGGGCAGCCACCTCGGGGACTCCAGTTTACACTGGGAACTTCAACCAGTCCTGTCATTGTCGATACCATTGTTATGGCCAACTTGGTAAGCGTTTTATAGGCAACAAATAATTCTTGCTCTCCAGGAAGCATCATCACTTGTATAAATGGCTGAATCTCTCTAAATATGTGAGGTATCCATGTGAGATATTATACTTCATAGTTGCTTGAGAATTTCCAAGAGCCACATAATTGCTGATGTCTGAAGCCCTGCTGTGTATTGTGTGTGAGTTAGCTGGTTCAGGAATGCCCTCCTTCCCTGCAGCTTGTGGAGAAGGGTCTGCTGGAATGTCTTGAAACGCTGCCCGTTATTCTTCTTGAGCAGCCTCTTTCCGGGAAGGGCCAGACAGGGCTGCTTTATTCCAGACTGGATGGTACTTAGGGTGTTCACTCTGTCTGGTACTGCAAGCCTCAGGTGGATAATTGTCTTCGCTTGCACACACTCCTTCTGGAGACCAATGGAGCAAATGAAAAGACTCAGCAGGAATTATCAGCATCCTGGAAAACATAGGAAGTGCAAATGAATAGAAATTATGCCATTTAGTCAGGAAAAGGTGACAGAAATCTGACTCCATGACTGGTCCCTGCAGAAGGGAACAGTCTGTTTACAGGGTCCATGCTGAACCATGGGACAGGTGAACTTCATGGACTTAAATTATGGGAAGAGATATTACATTAGAGTATTTTCTTTATATTACATAGTGCTAGAAAAAAATGGACTACATTTTCTATCATGCTTTTGAAATCTTTAATATATTTAACAAGTTAGGAAAAAATATCCCCCATCCTTTGTAATCTCCACAGCATCCTTTGTAAAAATGAGGATTTTAAGTGGAACTTCTTGGCTGTATGTTGTAAGCCCTTAAGGTTACGCTAACCAGCTGGCTTAAGAATAACTGTTATTCAGAACTAAAGCACTGAGTCAAAATACACTTGGCTTGGCTTTTTTCTGCATATCCATTTATTGGAAACCTGACAGATTATTCCTTTTCTTTTACAGGGCTACTTCCAGTTAAAAGCCAATCCTGGTGCATGGACTCTGAGACTCAGAAAAGGCAGGTCTGAGGATATCTACAGAATCTACAGGTAGGACAATACATAGAAGACTTTGACTTTGTTCTTGTAAAACTCCTGAACTAGGTGGGTGCAGCATTGAAATAGATAAACCTAACAGTTTACTTGCTTAGTGACAATCACCTGATTAGCAAATTACATTTCTTCTTGTGCTGAGATAAATAATAGTGAATAAATTCATTCCTTTATGGAAGCAAATAGACATGTTCAAGTATGTGTGTGTGTGTGTGTGTGTGTATGTTACGTTCCTGTTGTCCCCTGTCAGAAGATATGCTTTTCAATGTTAAGGTTTAATAGCACGTAGGAAAGCATTTGAAGAAGAAATAACGTTTAATTGTATTTTCAGCCATGATGGGACAGACTCCCCTCCTGAAGCTAGTGAAGTTATTGTTGTTCTCAACAACTTCAAGAGCAAAATTATTAAGGTCAAGGTGAGTTTATAAACTAAAATTGCTTTTAAAGAAGACTGATAAGCAGTAGGAAGAATCTTTCATTAAGATCAAATGATCTCTCCCTACAAGTGTCCTGATGTGCTTCCAGTTCTGTTTGCCTAGTGGAGCTGTGTTGTCTGTTTATCTGCTATGGAGTCTCAGTGGCCAGCACTGCCTCTTTGAAACACTGCACTGGATACGTGTGTAACCCTTTTAGCCGTCTAGAATAACAGCTTTGGTGCCTGAAAACAGCTTTGGAATCTGTTCTGATAATGCTAGTCGAGTAATGGCCTCCTGAACTGTTTGTCCGTGCAGCTCAGGTTACAGTTGAGGTAACTGGACATAATTTAAACTGGTACAAATAGATTCAATACAAAAACCAACACTCTGTAACTCTTTGCCCGATTTGCAGTTCCACTGGCTGAAATAGCTTTGTGCCTTTACAGGTTCAGAAGAAACTGGACATGATGAATGAGGATTTACTAAGTGATGGCACCAATGAGAATGAGTCTGGATTTTGGGAATCTCTTAAGTGGTAAAACTACTTTGACAATAACCTGCCCTCTTGAAACTAGAAAACCCTTTTATCTTTTGATGATACCCAAGTCTATGCTATTCCACACCCGCGGAAGCAGCGGGTTTGACTGTGCAAAGCTCCCTGTCCCCTGTAGAASCCTCGGTTTGCAGAGAGCCCAGGTGCTGCTTGGCACTGGCGGCCTCCCTGCCCTGCTGTGACTCGGGAGCAGCAAGGAGTGTGGCTGGCGCTGTGTGAGCTGCACAAGGCCTCAGGGCTGAGCTTCGGGTCCCGTGTGCCTTTGGAAGCCGCTCCCATGGCGCGTGTTGGGAGCAGACACCCCAAGGCCCTCAGCTGCGCCCCGTGAGCCCCACGGAGCGGCRGGTCCCGACTGCCCCGGCCCCGCTCTCTTGTCCTGCCTATGAACACGTTTGTCTTTTCAGGGGATTCACCGGAGGACAAAAGACTGAAGATGTGAAACAGGATAAAGAGGACGTGCTGAATATATTCTCCGTGGCTTCGGGACACCTGTATGAAAGATTCCTCCGGTTAGTTCAGAATTCAGAACTGGGGAAGCAGGAGGTGTCTCAAATGGAGAAAAGCTATTCTCTAGCTTTTTGCATCTACCGCAGTACAGCAACTGCTGTCTGTGTAATGTTCGTTTGTTTAAAGCATGCTGTGTTTAGTAGGTGGTACACCCCTGTACGAGATTCTCTTTCATTACAAAATARGCTAATACGGTTAAGTTTTTACAAGTTCAGGTTCCTTTCCAAAACACATGTGAATTATTCTCTAACTTGCTCATGGGTTCATTTTMTTTTTACTAACTTTGTGGTTAGACAGTTAGAGTTAAGAAATCTACAGTAGATTGAAGTTGCATGTTTTTTCTCCATGCATGAAGATCACTAAGCTGATACATATCAGTTAAGTCTAATACTGTAAGCCAGCAATTAGTAATCTGTTATGCAGCTCACTTTCTCTAGTGTGTGGTTGGTGTTTTGCTGTTTCTCAAGTGCTTTTTTTTTTTTTTTTTTTTTTTTTTTCTTTTGATAGCATAATGATGTTGTCTGTGCTGAAACACACTAAGACTCCTCTAAAGTTCTGGTTTCTGAAGAATTACTTATCACCGACATTCAAGGTTTGTTACTAATTAGAAAGTATTATATCACAAGGAAAGTAAATAAAAAAGTTGAACTTGTACATCACACTGTTATATACGTGCATCTCCTGGTCTCCATACCTTCTGCTTTGAGCAAGCATTATGTTGTTAAAGGTGACAGTTCTGCTTGGGAAGCTTTTATAAGTAACRGCCGGGGTGACAGTGGACTCGCACTGAGGGCAGATGTTTGAGAGAGCAGCCCTTAGTAAGAGAATCATTTGTGAAAGAATCTGAGATTTTTTCCCTTGTGCCTCACATGCTAAAGGTGAGTATTCTAACATGAAATTCAGGACTACAATTCTCAGACTGACTACAGTACCTAGCAGTAGTACATGGTAAGAGAATGACACAGGCCCTAAACAAACATACCTCGAATTACTTAACCGTTATCTGTCTTAACCTATGAAATGAGCAGCAAACAGTGGGATTCAAACCAGAACCCAGAGGTAAGTGAAGTCAGAACTGGATAATTCAGGAATTTTCAGCTTTTAACATCTGAGGAAGTAGCAGTGCTTGGAGTCCTATGTGTTCAGCGAGAACAAGGCCAAGCACCTGGTGGAGCCCCTATTACTCCCAACRTGGACTGTGCTGCAACTCTTACAGAAGAGGACTCCAATTAGATTAAGTCAGCAGACTAAACTGTTCTAGTAAAGAATTTCTCCCAATTACTATCTCTCATTTTATTATTCTTATACTGGTACTGCTTTGTACATCCCTGAATAATTCTCCCATGTCTAAGTTTTGTATGATTTGAGTAATGCATTCTTTTAAACTGATCTGTGAATCACTGTAAAATGGTTTGTATGAAAAAGGATGCCAGAATATTTAGATGTCTTACAGCAGTTGGTTTTACAATTTATAACTTGCTGTACATTTTTGGATTATGTTTTACTTTGTTTGAAGTAACAACAGTACTGTAGGTATTGTTTGTGGTATTTCATTTTATAGTCTTCTGTGCCTTACTGTAGGACTGAAGTTTCTCTCTTGTAATGCACTTTTTCTTCCTGCAGAGGAACAAAGAACTGAGATAAGCTACTTTTTTCCTCCCCTCACCCTGCAGGAGTTCATCCCTTACATGGCAGAGAAGTACAATTTCCAGTATGAGCTTGTCCAGTACAAATGGCCCCGCTGGCTTCATCAGCAGACAGAAAAACAGCGGATCATCTGGGGATACAAGATCCTCTTTCTGGATGTGCTCTTCCCACTGGCTGTTGATAAAATCCTGTTTGTGGATGCTGATCAGGTAACATGGAAGACAGAATTTATCATTTAAGAATTTCATGCTCTTGAATGCAATCTCTRTATTATTACAGAGAGGGCAAGTCTGAGCACTTCCCAGGCCTGACTGAAGGGTGACTCTCTAGTCATTCTGTCACTGTAACATCCTTCAGTGAGTGCTGTTTTTTTTTTTAACCTGCGTGCTCACAAAGGGTGGTTTTGTTGGCCCATCTCTTTTCTTTCAAGTCCTTTATTCAGTCACTGTTGTGATTCCAGCTGAGCAGGATCTTGTTTTACCCATGCACTGCCCCAGTGCTAGGTCTGTCTTTTCTCCTCTCCCTGCTTTGTAACTTGCCCGGATCCAAATGGCTGTCAGAGGAATGAGAAGACAAATTCCCAATATCCAAAGCTGTGCCTTGTGGCAAAGCAGACAATGTCTCTATGGCTTAATACACTGMCTCAGCAGTCTGAATAAACAGTATGGGTATAAACTGCCAAAAATATTTATTCTATAACATATATGAAAGTGAGAAATACGGATTATCAGCATGTAAGTATATAATGCCTTAGGTATTCTGGCATATGTACAGTATGATCCCCTAGTAGTTAAAACCATTACAACTTGTGCTTAAGTATCACCTATGATAAATTTTTTAGCTATGCTTTTCTTTCTGTAGACAGTCTGTGTACTGCATTTACAGAAGAAAAACCTATTAATGCAGTTTGTTTCTATTGGAGTTTTATTTTTAAAGYAGTAGTACTGCAGTAGCGTCTGTGTGTCAGAAAGACCTTAAAAAGCCTTCATGCCTGAAGAGTTTGCAAACTTTCAAGAGGATGGGAGGCAAAGGATTGTAGCAGACTCTATCTATTGTGAGAATTCTTGCTGCTTGTGAAGCAACAACTTGCCACTTCAGCTGTCAAACCAACCTCTATCAGATTCTCTTGAGCTCCACTTTAGTAGCTCTGTCTTGGGGGGGAATAAACCAGAAACTTTTGTGCTACATATGCATAATTCAAAAGGCTGCAGAGTAATAGATACTCCTGTTCCTCCTTCAGCTGTTCACTTGGTCTGAATTGTAGATCTTAACCAGTGTTTTATGCTTCTACAAATCAAAATAAATCCTTTCCCTACAGATTGTGCGCACAGATCTAAAGGAATTAAGAGATTTCAATCTGGACGGTGCTCCTTATGGATACACTCCATTCTGTGACAGTCGAAGAGAAATGGATGGCTACAGATTCTGGAAATCAGGATACTGGGCAAGTCACTTAGCTGGAAGAAAGTATCACATCAGGTACTGGTGKTTTTTGTTTGATTTTGATTTTTTTTTTACAAAATGGAACAGAAGAGCCTTTGGTTCCACTTTGACTGTCACAAAAATAACTGGAGTGCACAGCGCTGCAGCAGCCCATGCTCCGTGTTCYGTTGCCTGTGTCCATGTGAACCCACCAGGGACACTGACACTGCTTTCATTAGCTACAACTCTCGTGGCTATGAATGAGGTGGTAACWAACCAGACATCTTCATTTGTTAATAACAAATAGCAGCATGGTTTGCACGACAGCAAAGCCAAGACAGATTTGTGGCATCAACTTCTGTGTATATATGTGCCATAATATGTGCTTTTTAGAACTGCTTTCCTGCCTTGTGTTAGATGATTTGAACTATTTCCACGATTGTTTTAACATATTAAATGTAAGGGTTTATTGGGGCTGCAGTGTTGCCCCTCAGTGAAACATCATTGCTAATGGTATTGTCTCCATGTAGCGCGCTGTATGTCGTGGACCTGAAGAAGTTCAGAAAGATAGCAGCTGGAGACCGACTCCGAGGACAGTATCAGGGTCTTAGTCAGGACCCTAACAGCCTGTCTAACCTTGATCAGGTGTGGCTTTTTTAATCCTTTCTTTACTGGGGTAATAAAGCAGCTTGGGCCCTCTCCCTTCCTGGCCAGGCTTTTATCACAGCCAGATGCCAGTGACAGTCCTGTCACTCCCTGCCTTGCAGTGAGGCTGCTGTGGACACCCCCAAATGTGCCTGGTGACTGGAAACAGYACATGCATGGCCTCAGATCAGCAGCTGATTTGCCCAGTACACTGGAACACGAGTGTGACTGGACATGACTGGTCACACRGGTCTTTTTTTAGCCTCAAACATTCAGTACTGTGGGGAGTGACAGAAATTCACCCCAATCTATAAAAACTGCTACTGAATCTTGTTCTTTGATACAGGATTTGCCTAACAACATGATCCACCAGGTGCCCATAAAGTCACTCCCGCAGGAATGGCTTTGGTGTGAAACATGGTGTGATGATTCCTCAAAGAAGAGAGCAAAAACCATTGACCTGGTAAGTGCAACATGACTCACTCATTCTAATGTTGCACATGGTTATAATGACCCACCTTCAAGGCTCTTTCCTACCTTAGGAACCTACCTACTACCTTTCCTGCCTCATATTATACTGTTACTTAAATGTTCTCACTTCCTCATATTTTTTCCTTTTCCCTTAAGTTATTAGGAACAGTGCCATTATGCGTTTAGCACTGGGCAGGAGCTAAAACACAGGCATGTTTCCATGTTTCCCCCAAACAGCTCAGTTCCACCAGGGGGAAGCCTCCCTCCATTCAGTAAAGAAACTCCTTTTTAAATATTCTTGCAGCATCTTAACAGTTCATGTTTTGTTTGCAGTGTAATAACCCAATGACCAAAGAGCCCAAGCTGCAGGCAGCGATGCGGATAGTTCCCGAATGGCAGGACTACGATCAAGAAATCAAACAGCTCCAGAGTCGCTTCCAGGAAGAGAAAGAGACAGGCACCCCAGCTGAGAGGACAGAACAGCACACACAAGGTAATCTGTCTAGCCTGTCCTACTTTGGTGATAATCTTCTCAGTTGTATGCAGTAAAACCTTGTGCTTGCTCACTGTAAGCTTGCAGGATGCACAGGGTTGTGTGGAGAATCTGTTAAATATTCTGCATATTTTAAGGGCAGAGCTGAAGTGGACGCTGAAACTCAGAACAGAGCGAGTAGCGCACAGACCTTTCAGCTCTGTTGTTCTCACAGCTTTGAACTTGGCCTTTTTTCTTAATTCTGATGTGTGTTTAAAAGCGCAGTTACAAACTGTCCCTCAGTCACTGGTGACCTTTGAAAGAACACATTGTGTGGGTTTACATCTTAAGTTTCAAACCGTTCTGCCACTGAGGCAGCTGGAAATGGAGCTCACTATTTTTTTCTCCTTTTCTACAGATTCAGCGGCACATTCAGAATTATGATCCATGGAGGGGRAAAAAAAAAAGTCAAAACAGACTGTTTCATAGACAATTTTTATATTGAAAGCTGTTTTTTTTTTTTCTGGTATGTCTGCAAAACTGCTGAATAATTGAATGGGATGATGTATGCATTTTTATTACTTGCCTTTGGGTTAATTTCTGCCTATGAAATAAGATCTGGATTGCTGGAATTAGCATTACTGGTTTTTGCACCTGTGGCGGTGATGAAAGAGCCCATGATGGAATTTAGCATTTCAGAAAAAAATTCAAAATCCACTGGAAAAGCTGCAGCCTGTTCCTTCAGCTGTCGCTACCTCCACCCCGATCAGGATTCCCTTGGCCTCCAGTCGGACTCGAGAGCGCCTGGAAAACGCAGACCTGGAACACGAGCAGCTGGCCAGAATGTACGTCCTTACCTCAACTGATGGAGACAAAAATTTCCAGCTAACATCAAGGCTCCGATTCTTGCCTTAAATTGGGATATTGCTTCATCTGCAAGTTTTCAAGTGGTCAAAATGCTTCTCGGATTCGTTTGGTACGCCTTTTTCCCCCTTTTTGTAACATATCCGGTGTTACTTAGATCCTCCAATACCAGTCTTCATTCATTTGTTAACTAGGGAAGGTTGGGCTTAATGTAAAATCACTATTCAAAACTACTCAATCTGGTCGCATGCCCAACCGAACACACARGCCTAAGCTTACAAAAAGAGCAGAATTTTGGCAATTCAGTTTATCCTACCCCACCTGGCTTGAAACAAGAGTGGCCTCCTTCCTGCTCAGAGTTTAAATCAATTTGCAAAATTGGTCGGGTCTAACTCTTGCTGTGGTTCACTGATTCATGAATGTGTTTTGGTTAGAAAAATCTGTGGAAGCTTGGAAGCTTTTCCTTATGTAAATTCCATTAACTTGATTTTTCCTCGGCGATGTTGTCACATCAATAAAAGTCTTTGGAGTTCTTAGGTCCTAAACTCTAGTTTACACTCAGTCCTTTGCTCTTCCTTTCTGTTTGCACACAGTTCAGTCCTGTGGGGCTTTGGGGGTCTCTGCCCTGCTTTACTTGCGTTYGTTTTTACTTAGCACCCAGACAAGAAAACGTTTTGCTCGGAGGATGCATTGCCTTGGCCTACTTCAGTAATTCTCATTGGTATGTTAATTTTTGAAGAAGATGCTGAAATAGCCGAATTCTATMAACACAGTGATTTAAAATGGGRAAAAAAAAAAAAAAGAAAAAACTGACAAGTCCCTTTTCCCTTCCCCTTACTCTGTGATTACTGCCTCTTTTAACAAGGTAAAAACTGAAGAGTTTAAAGGGTAGTGCCCCTTCTTTAGAAATCCACCCTAGCAGCTGATTGAGTTCAGCCCCTCATGTTTTTATTACAGGTAAGTGTCCGGTGCAGTTACAGTTTCCCAGTAAAGGTAATCCTGAGTTGAGATGTTCTGGACATACTAAATACACACATCAGGGGTGAGAGGTGACGTGGCTGCGGTGTTCACGCCGCTCCCAGGGCATGGCCAGGGCGAGCAGCTCTGCAGCCAGCCCAAAACAGCAGCCAGACCCCTCAGCTGGATGTGTGGGAGCCCAGGGCAGGAAGCAGGCAGGGTCCCGTAAACACCAGCTCCCTTAAATGCCATTCCTGAGCCTGCCCCGGTGCCAGGGACCCCCATTGGAAGCGCTGCACACAGGGAGGGGGTGCCCGAAGTGGGAGGCTCTGGAAAGGGGGAGGAAAGGGCAGGTCAGCATCAGCTCCTTCTCCAGAGAACAAAAACAGGCCAACGTGACGGGCTGGGCTTCAAGCCACGAGGTTAACAAATAAGCATGATCACACTGATGGTTTCTACTTTGTCTGCAGCTAYTTAAATAGTCTCCCTGATACTCCGTAAGTAACAAGTAGCTGATGCTTCCTGTCAAAACAGTGCCAGGGAAGGCCAGGCAGACTYACACTGGAAGAAGCTTTTCCAGCGTAAGAACCAATGCCGTAGCTGCCCAATCCAGCTGTCATTGCATACTGTGTTAATTAGCCTGTTTTTAAGCAGATGTGCACACATGTGAGGCCACTTTCCCTCCGTCCAGCACTGCCCCACGATGACCACGGCGGGACCAGCAGCCTCATCCAGCACCTAAACCTGCAGCACAGGAAAAGAGCAAGTTTTCTGTACAGCCAAGCGCTCTCCTACCTAAAGCAGCATTTGGCTTCAGCATTTTTCCCAAATACTATCAGAAACCTCAAAATTTAAAAATAAAGTAGCCTGTGAAATTCAACACAATATTTACAATGCCTTGTTTGGAATTGTTTGGAGGGGTTTTTTTTTTTAATGTGTGACTTTTTTTTTTATTATGCCCTTCTTGCTTCATTTTRTGTTTTGCATGCACTTCACCCACCCCACACTGTTACTTTTTAGCAAGYTATTTTTTTTCTGCTATCTCTTGCCGTCTCTGGCTAACAGAGACCCTGCTCTTGCTCAGGTCTATAATCTGAGCCATAACTGATACGGAAACAAACCAGAAGCACATGCATAAGGAGACCTTGTGCCTAATGCTCCAAGAGGCCTGGGCCTGTTCTCCAGTACATTCTAAAATGCATGTGGTTCTAATCATTCGGAATTTAAAATACCAGTGTTTTCTGGGAGCCACTCTTTATTTGTGCAGAAGAAAAACAATCCCATGGCAGCCAAAGAGGAGGCTGTGGCCTTATTTTGGGTCTGTGGGCACCTTGGTCTCTGCATGTAGGAGTTCTCCAGTCCCTCCAAATTCACAAACACCAATTGACGGTAGATTACATGATTTATTGTTGTTGAAAACTGCTCACTCAGACTCACRCTCGCGAACAGCTTGAGGTAGCTTCATAGCCACATAGTCCTTTTATGAACACAACCAAGGGAAAGCGCGCTGAGCGTAGCGAGCAGTGATCCGATTAGGAAACTGCTGGACCTGTAGATGGAGCGCTTGCACTGCTAAAAAGGAAAAGGAAAAAAGAAAAATGGGGGAAAAAAAAAAAAAAAATCCCACAACCATGCCTGTGTCTGCTGACCCCTTCCCTGCAGTTCCCGGGAATGGGGCGCGCGTTCCCGTGCCCCGCGGCCGTGCTGCAGACATGCGGCAAATGCCGCCTCTGGGACGACTGATGCCTTTGATGGACTCACTGCTATGGAACTCCAAGGGCTTTCCAGGGAAACCCCAATACAGCTACCTTGAACAGCCTGACTGCTTCCAAGGGAATGGTGCAGCCAAACCTCAGTTTTATTTATTAATACTGAAAATCCCCTGGAACCTTTTCCTTTTCACTACCAACTCTCCAGGGCAAATTCGGAGCAAATTCATTCATTTAAACAAAGATTTTCCTGCCCTTTAGTACTACAATAGGATCTCTCTTACAAAAAGAGGTTGGTTCTAGGAAATACAAGCTGGCAATGCAAGATTCTTTACGTTAGACTGAACTAGGGGTTTATTTGGTCTAAATAAATAAGAGTCCACTTAATAAGTCCACTCTTGCATTTTTCTCATGTGTTATTTCTGTCTATCACAAGCTCTTTGGTGAGAGTGGGCAGAAGAGCCTGTTGAAAGTGACTCCAGTAGAGGTGAAAAATCTTTTTCCTGCCTCCCACCATGGCATAAAGACCTGGGACGTAAGGGCAGAACCCATGCCTCCTGCTCCAGGAGGGTCACACTTCCAAAAGCGGTTATCCTCCCGCATCCCACTTGGAAAAAAACTACTGCGTGGGTAAAATTAGCAACTTAGCCACATCTGACAGAAACCTTTAAGCCAAATATGAACAATTTGCTTTCTTGTAAGGGGTTTGCCAGCATCAGAAACGCAGTGTGCTGTGCATGCCTATTTTTATTGTACACTTTAAAGTGAATCTTCCCTCTGTGCTTCCAAGGACCCTTCTGCTTATTTCCTTGGATGAACTCACTGGGGAACAAAATGCACAAATAAAGAGAATTAAGAAAGAGCAAAACATTCAAGCTTAAAATRCGAGCTGTCTCTTCCTGATCTTCCAAGCTCTCTCCTTGCCTGCTTTSCCTTTGCCAGAGAGCCGATGCATGAGAAGCCTCCTGCCAGCTCTCATCCATGGAATAGAGGCCCCAATCACTCTGCCTTGCTGATCAAAACAAGCACGGCTTTCTAAAAGCAGAAAAATGACTTGAAAACAGCTTCAGCCTCCTCAAGCATAAGCTGAATATTGGGAGCATTTGGAACTTGTTTTTAGAGCCCTTATCAGCAAAGWTAATGCATGTGTCAAAGAAGAAAATATTAGAAGGCTTCTTACATTGAGCCTTTGAAATGGTGAAGTGAAGGGCTGGACCTTGTAACCTCTTAAAAGCCATTCAGCTCCTTCCTTCATTCATTCATTCAACGCTGCAAAGCCTCGTGTCCATGTGGTAGAAGTCTGGTCAGGAGCTGCTTGGCACATTGACAAACACTGGCCACTACTGAGGTGATCCTAAAAATACGTCTCCTGCTCACAAGCAGCCCAAAACCTGAAGATATGCAGTGAMTGCCTAGAACAGGTCCTTAAACCAGCAACAACACATTAAAAATGTTACAAAATTATATATATCTTTATATATATAAGTATATATATAACTATATTTTATATATACTTATATATTATATACATAATAATAATGTAATAGATAAAGTATTTCTGTTGGATGCACAGATGTCCAGGCTCTCTCTCTTTTGCAGTCTCTATCACATTCAAGGGCTGACACACACACACACACACACACACACACACACACCTCACCTTACCCACTCGTGCAAAGAACGAAGGAGCCCAACCTGCCCGACCTCCCCTCTCCATCCAGCCCTATCCTGGGCTGGAAACTGGGGCCTGATCCCCAGACAGCAGCCACGGTGGCGGAGAGGTTGCCCTCTTATGATTTAGGAGGAGCAGTCGGATAAAGCGGGGACAGRAGGGGGACGTGCACGTGCCTCCCTGCACCCCTCTCGGAAGCCTCAAGCTGCAGAGGGTGCAGAATTTACCTGGGCAGCAGCAAGGGTAAACGCAGTGTTGCAGAGACAGAAGAGTTCCTGCCCGCGCGCGTGTCTGCGCAGCACTGCTGATGGATTCAGCTCACTGAACTGATCCGACGGCGCCCGCGAAGCCACAGGAATCTGCGGAGGGGCGTCCACCCCCCTGCTCACGTAGCGGTTATGAGCACCCATTTCTCTTCTAAAAGGGGACAGGAGATTATGCAGAAATCAAACTCTAAAAAACACAAGTCACTGTACCCTAAGGCAGCCACAGAAAACCAAATCCTGAAAATAAATGCTTTTCTTAAAATGCTTTCACCATCTTCTAGCACAATAAAGAAACACATACGAGCTGGGCATTTATGCTAATCCCAGCATAACCACTACATTCCAACTTGGTCCAAACTCCCTTTTGTTTGGATCAATAGCTCCCCAAAATGGGCTGGACAAGAAGCAGTCATAGGCCCAAAATTCAACAAGGCTCTACAATTCAAGTTYTTTTCAAGACATTATTTGCCCCATGCAGTAGAACATACTCTGACATGCACACAGGGTAGGATGGTTTCACAAACTTTCTTATAATTCACCTCTCATGAGTTCAGAGATATAAGACTTGGTCCAAAACAAGCAAACTGTGTGGTTTCAGCTTATATGTCACAGGAGAACCACAAGTAATGAAGTAAAGTCTTACTGAAATCAGTGGCCATGCCACTCTGATAACGCAAATCCAGAGCAGAACCAGAAAGTAAAGAATTAATTCATCATCTGATTAGAAAGTAATGTACAACTTTCCCTAACCACGTAGCAGGATACAGAGTGGCCAAATAAAAGCAGTAACAAATACAAAGGAAATGAAAAGGGGATAAATAAACCTCTCACTCTTGTTTAAATGAAAAACCAATGACTCAAATCCCCCAGAGATCATCTATTCCAACCTCCCCTGCACGTGCAGGGTCACCTAGAGAACATGGCACAGGATCACGTCCAAGCGGGTTTGAAGGAGAGTCTCCAGAGACTCCAGTCTCCTCTTTGAAGGAGCCTTTCCGGGGAAGGAGACTCCACAACCTCYCTGGGCAGCCTGCTCCAGGGCTCTGTCACCCTCACTGTCAAGAAGTGTTTTCTCAAGTTCCTGTGGAASTTTTGGTGCCTCAGCTTGTGGCCGTTTCCTCTAGTCCTGTCGCTGCCACCACTGAAAGAGGCCRCCCCCTCCTCCTCACTGCCTCCCTTGAGGTRTTTCTAGACACTGATCAGGTCCCCCCTCAGCCTYCTCTTCTCCAGGCTGAACAGGCCCAGCTCCCTCAGCCTTTGCTCACAGGGCARATGTTCCAGGCCCCTGATCATCCTCRTRGCCCTGCGCTGGWCTCTCTCCAGCAGCTCCACATCCCTCTTGTMCTGGGGAGCCCAGAACTGGACGCAGTACTCCAGATGTGGCCTCACCAGGGCTGTGTATAGGGGGACAATCACCTCCCTTGACCTGCTGGAGACGCTCTTCTTAATGCACCCCAGGATCCCGTTGGCCTTCTTGGCCACCAGGGCACACTGCTGCCTCATGGTCATCRTGTCATCCACCACGATGCCCAGGTCCCTCTCTGCGGGGCTGCTCTCCAGCAGGTSMACYYCTAATCTGTACTGGTGTCCGGGGTTATTCCTCCCCAAGTGCARGACCCTGCACTTGCCCTTGTTGAACTTCATGAGRTTTCTMACCGCCCAGTYGTCCAGTCTGTCCAGGTCCCTCTGGAAGGCAGTGTAGCCCTTTGCRGTATCAGCCACTCCTCCCAGTTTCATATCATCAGCAAACTTGGGCTCCATCCCTTCATCCAGGTCGTTGAYGAATAAATTGAATAGGACTGGACKGACCCCTGGGGGACAYBGCYARYYRCAGGYCTCCAAYKRGRCYCTGYRCYRSTGATCACCACCCTCTGAGCTCTGCCCTSCAGCCGGTTCTCAATCCACCTCACTGTCCCCTCATCTGTCCCACACCTCCGAACCTTGCCCAGGAGGATGCTGTGAGGGACGGTGTCAAAAGCCTTGCTCAAGGCCAGATAGGCGACATCCACCGCCCTGCCCTCACCTATGCAGCCAGTCACTCCATCATAGAAGGCTATCGGGTTAGTCGAGCGTGATTTCCCCTTGGTGAAAGACTTGGAGACAAGAGCCAGGACCAGCTGCTTCAGCTGCGCTTGGCCTTTTTGATACACTTTTTGCTCCAATTTGCTGTCCCTGGGGAATCACAAGGTTCCTGACAATGCATAGCAATGAGTAATGTATTAGTCATTACAACTGAATTTTGATTGTGTGGCACTGTGAGTATCGGTAAGTTTGTTACAGTGGAGGCATTTTCTAAATGGAAGCTAAGGCTTGTTTATATAGAGTAGTTCAGACCTATGAAAATATTTTAAAAGTCATTTCTGAAGGAAATGTCAACTTAAATTCAGACAAGTGCCCTGAGGTGTGAACCAAGGGACCAGACTTTCAGCTCAGCAGCACCCTACAGAATATGTTCTCTGTCATTCTGTCAGTGCTCTGAAGCCACAGCTTTTGAGACCATTAGCAACTGTTTGAATGCATTAAAAAGGAGAGCAGGGAGGAGGGCCTCACCCACACAAATGCCGTAATACACGTATACATATATATATTCAGAGAGAGAGAGAGAGAGAGAGAGAGAGATCACATAAATACACATCAAGAGGCTCTTTCTTTTTAGAATTCTTATAGCATTTGTGCAGGAGGAAATATAATGCAATATGCAGAATATTCATATAAAAGCAACATCATGTGACCATACTTCATATATTCAGAGCCAAAAGGTTACATATAGAATAATAGAGGCATTCTAGCTATGGGAAGTGACTTTTGGATTAAAAACACCACATCAACCCAGGAGTACATCAGTATCATCTTGAAGGAAGTTTCAAACAAACCGAGGGGAGTTCGGAGGGTTTTGTTCCCCATCTGGTCACCTCTCTGAACAGGCTGATTCTATGGCCACATCAGCAGATACAACAGRAGGAAAAGCAGTAGGACCACATGATGAAACAAAAAAGTAATGGAAGGGGAAACAGGAGGCAGTGAGATGGGACTGAACTGTTCTTTGGCACAGCTGCTGAAAGCTGCACAAAATTAGGTGTAATGTTTAAGCAAACCTGTTAAGTGAAAGGAAGGATTCCAATGAGTGAGTGTTACTGAGCAAACCAATGAAGTTCTTGTTGTGTGAGCCAAGTTACTGCTTTGCTAACTGTTAACTCCATTAAAACTGTAAATAAGCACTCCAGGAAAATTCTCTACTTATTCCTCTGGTGCTGTGTAATATGTCTGTATTCCAAGTATTAGCTGTGCAATCCCTACTTATTATCTAAACACCTTTGAATATACCAGAACAAAGTATAATCACATTCCACAACTGCATCAGTTCCCTGCTACAAAACGCAGGGACAGACTCCTCAGCTAATTACCACCAAATCGTGAGCTAATTAATGAGCAGAGGAGCAAGTGATAAGATCAAGCACAAGACTGTCAGCAAGTTTTGAACTTMGGAATTACAGCGAGACCACGTGAGTGTGCAGAGCAGTATTTAGGCTGCTAAAAAGCACGGGAAAGCAGCCTGGCAGAAAACGGGAGCCTTGCCACGGAATAAGGCTYGGAGAATCAGCCTGTGCCTGAGCTGAAGCTTACCTGCAAGGTAAGCAGCTTACCCGCAAGGCAGGGAGCCGGGCCCCACGGGCACGAGCTGCCAGGCGTTTGGGGAGGGCAGAGCCAGGGAAGGTGACCACAGCCTCTGGTATCAAAGAGCCTCTGGTATCAAAGAGCCTCTCGTGGAAATCGGAGCACAGCCCAATCAGGAGTTTGGGATAACGACTTCACACTGCTCAGCTGGAGCTTTCACGGCTCACCAGGTGGCACGTGGACGGGTGATTTTTGTCCCCAGTGGGTTTCTGTGTTGTGGGTGCAGATACGGGCACAGGCCGCATCGTCGGGTCCCCTTGGAGGGCTGGACAGCACGGAGGGCCCGCACGCTACYGCATTTAAATGCCTGTGTGCCGGATTGCCGCTCCACTGGACAGGCTGTTTCTGGCGTGAAAAGGTGCGAATTGCCCAGAGGTGCCGGGCGCTGCGGCTGGGACGCGGCGAAGCCCTTGGGCGGGCGGCAGCGCCCCAGAGCTCCCGGAGCCAGAGCCACCCGCTCGGCCCCACGCAGCGTCAGCGCAGCCCGCACGGTCACGGGTTTAGCCTTCAACACAGGGCCATAGCTTGCACGGTTAGGTGCACCGTGTATTTGTACATGGCCCTCTTGGAAAGAAAAGAATTACTAGCCTGCCAATAAACAAAACTGAATATTCCTGATCCACAGTTTCTCCATATAAAAAGTTATAGCCAAGCTGTGGGCTTGTTTTCATTTATTTCTGCAAGCAGTAAGGAATATCCAGAGAAAAGATGCTAACAGCATCAGCAAATTCCCTGCATACCCTGACAGAGCTCTAGCTTGTCTCCATAATACTGAGACTATATTATCTCCTCTTTAAACCTACTGCAGCAAGTCCAAGGCCACATGGTTGATCAGATTCCTACAGCCATTACTTCCAAAAAGGAAAAAAAAAATAATCAGGACATTTTGGGCCCTGGAGACACTCAAAGACAGCAGCTTTGCTAATACCAGCCTCTCCTCATCCACGTAGGACAGGCTCTCCAGTGACCCTCATCTACTTTGCTAGTCACMTTTCTTTTCTTGCAACATTTTCTTGAGCACTCAACACACAGCATGGGATCTGGCTCTGGGGACAGAGGAGGGAAGAGCAGCAGGTGCTTTTAGGCTTGCTCTGCAAAGGGCAGGAGATGCACAAGTCCCTTGGTTTGATCGTCTCACAGCTGCTTCCCGTGAGTCCAGGAAACCACGTTTGGAAAACTGTCCTGCCTCTTCCTTGAGTTCGGGAGGGGCAGCTTCTGCAGAGAGAAAAATCCCTCCTGACAATTTAAATGGCTTTGGGATGAGAACCTTGGCTTCCAAGAAAGGTGCCCGCTTGCCACAGCCCTTGAGGAGAGCAGAACCTAAAGACAAGCGGACGAGAGGAGGCACTCGGGTCTTCCCAAAGCAAGCCCAGCTAAGGCCCAACACAATGTTCACTGTGTTGTGCACAGGGACAGCAACTTTTCCAACAGACCTGCAGAGATCCCAACACAAGCAGACACTCAGTTCTGGGGTGTACTGAACTGCCCCTCAGGCCCCACTGCCAAGCCCTGCCTCAGCGCAGAGCCGCACGCGGAGCGTGAAATGCAAGGGGTTCCCGTGGGCTGTGTGCCGGGTTTCACACTCCCCTCACCAAGGGTGTCAGCTCTCTAAATATATCCATGGATTTGAGATATAACTCAGGGCTGCACTGGCACTTTCTTCCCTTGCTGACGGGCCAGGCTCTCGAGGCTCTGAGCCCTTGGATCCCTCAAAGGAGGGAGCGCAGGAGCTGGGCAGCAGCTCGGGCATGAGAGCACCATCTAAGCCTCTTAGTGACTCACCTACTTCTAAATTCTATTTTCTTTCTCTTCTCCCTGCCTCCACCTCCCCTTCCCAGAGCCAGGTTGTTTTCTCCCGCTCGGGGAAAGGCAAGAGGGAGGTGATGCATGGAAACACCCAGCAGCTGAGTGTGCTSATTCCCCGCGGCAGCCCTGTCAGCGCCTCCGCGTCCCTGTGTGTGAGCTGTCCCCCTGGGGAAGGTTCCCACACCTGCACTGAGCCCCTTCAAAATTCAACAACAAGCCATATTCATTACACGTCAAATCTCCTTTTCTTTGCTTTTAAATCCTCATGCTTGTCCTTGGTAACAGGAGGCAAGGATGAAAGCTGGCTTGGGCTTTTGGAACACTGCACTGATTTACATGATTTGGGGGGAAGAGTTTAAGTCCTGCATCAAAGTCTGTCATATCCCAGTGACCTCACAAAGCAGAGCTTAGCATGCAAATATCTCCAGCTTCACCCCAAGGGCAGTCCAATTCATTCTCAGGATTGTTGTGGGAAATTTCCTGATCGGGTAAGGAGATCGTTCCTTGGAGCTCTGAATCAGCAAGGCAGCTCTAAGGAGGGAAGCACGAGTAATTCCTCAGCTTCCTTTTCCTCTTTAGGTGCACTTAGTTATGACTCAGCCAGGTAAAGCACTCGGCGAGCTGAGCACAGGGCTCTGTGTTTGGAGACGGGCAACAGCTACCAGGATATTGATACCCCGAACTCAGAGGGAAAAGCCCTGAGTTGGTGGTTACTTCTGCAAGGCTCCAAGTACAGCCTTGTGGGAAGCTGCTCAGGAAGACACCCGAGGTCACCCGACATGCGAGAGGCCCACAGAGCGAGGAAGGGTTTCTCCGCGGCAATCAGCCCTCGCTGGTGGAGCCTTCAGTGCTGCACTGTGGTGCCAAGCCTCATAGTCACCCATACGTCATAGTCATCCCAGGACTTCCTCACACCCACTTCAGGTCACCTATCCCTTTATGCCTTCTCTGCTGCGGGAGGAGGAGGCAAAAAAACAAACCAAAAAAGCTGCACATTTTTTGCAGTCAGTGCATGACGCACTGAACAGCTTACTAAAATTAAACCATATTCCTTCTAAAGCAGATAGATGGATTTTGTTAAGTTTGAGCTATTTCCCAAGTTTTCGAAAGGACTTGGGGAGAGAGTGAGAAGCTTTCTTCAATCTCTGTGTAAGCTTTGCATTTTGGAGTTTAAGAAATTCTCTGCAACCTAAAGCTTTGAAAAAAAAGGTCTGTTCTAATTTAGGTAAATGATTTCACCTTCCTTTTCATCATACGCTTTCAAAGGCAAAAGGAGACACAAATTCCTGCAAAACGGATTATAAAAGCAAGCGAAAGTGCCAGCAGCCCTGTGAGAAGACCCAACCTGCTCCGACRGTGTGGAGACGTGAAGATGCCAAGTGAGAAATTCCTCTGGCTGTGACACAGCCCGGCGTTTCTCGGCTCAGTGCTGCGGTCCGCAGGGGAAGAGGCGAGACCTTTGCAGGGCAATCACCCCGTTGGCATTGGCAGCTGCTGCAAGAAGCTCAGTTCCAGCTGTGGCTTCAACCTCTGCTTGTGCAARGCAGAGAGCAACCCTGGAAAGCTTCTCTTCAAAGAAGAGACAATTACATCTTATACATTAAAAAAMCCATCTTGTAATATGATGAGAAAACTTTTTGGGGGAGAGTCGACCATCTGGAGATAATAATAAATCTCACAGCAGGCAGCAATCCCAGAACCAAAGACGGAATTTCATTATATTAAGAAAGATGACTAATTAACTTRTGAGGAAGACCTTGTGATTCATGTACTGTAATAGTGCTTGAGAGTTCAGCCGTCTTCATCAGTGTCATAAAATCATTGTTCCCTCAAAAATTATAGCTTCTTCCCTGCTCTGTAGCTCAGGAAAGCATGATAGACTAATTGGGTATTTAAACAGGGTAACGATAATTTTAATGGGGAATTTTGTATTTTTATATGTCCAAATAAGCCTTTTTTTTTCAGATAGTCAAGGTAAACATTTTAAAGTTGGTAAGGTTCACTTCTTCAGGGACAAAATGTAAATCTGATTTAAGTCAGCTTTTATTTATTTTTAAATGAGACRAGTTTGCAGGTCCTCACGCTGAGAAACTCCTCACATCACCATACTGTTAATGCAAAGAAAACTGATTAGCCCATAGCCCCGGGGTGAGGTAGGATGAATTCCCCCTTCCCATGATTTAAGTYACAGTCTCCTGAGGCAGGGTCTCATTTTGTCCTGTGGTTTTATGGGGGAGTAAGGGCACGACTTACGAACGAAGACACAAATGCCTTTCCAAATAGTAAGATAAGTGAAAAACTGCGGTGCTTATCTATGTACCCCACGCAAACAAACACAGCAGGGAACACGGGGCTAGCACGTTACCTTCGGGCACGTTCCACACACAGCAAGGGCAGCGCAGAAGGGAAGCACGGGATCAATGACCGAGGGAATAACCTGCATGAACGGACGCGAGAATTTTTGTGCCACCTCTTTTGCATCCTCCTCCTTGCACTAAGTAAAGAAAATGCAGTGGAAATGCAAGCTTTCTTTGCAAGGAAATCCAAGTTTAGCTGGTCTTCTTAGAGGAGATGAGGTTAGAAAGATGCCTTTGCTGCCCACACATCCTAAAATTTAAAAGACTGCATCCTAAATTTAAAAGGACGACATGTTTTGGTGGACATCAGTTTGTCGCTCTGTTCGTCCTCGCCAACCTCCACTCTCCACTCTCCTTTCTGAGGGAAATACCAGGATGACTTAAAAGCCTGTTTGGGAGGATATGTGTGGGGGAAAGCACACGAGGGCACAGAGGAGGCCGCAGCGGCTCCCAGCAGGGCACCCTGCCCAGCCGGCACCTCCAGGCCGCCTGCGGAAGGATGAGGAGGAAACACAGAGCAATCGGTTTGCACAGGAAAAAGATCTGAAAGCTAACGAGGTCCCCAAATGGAGAACAAGCGAAAAAAAAAGTGAAATATGTTTATGTGGTTTCTAATTCTAGTTCTACAACAGATGTTACAGACATTACGAATTTTAAGTGCTATTTAATATAAATCTTTTCCCTTGTCAAAATGACTAACATATCTACATACACAAAATCAAGACTAAGCCCAAAGGAGAAAGACCCTAACAAGCAACTGTTAGCAAATGACAAATCATCTGATGAGGAGACAGTGAAGTCTGTTAGTTGGCGTGCAAGCAGAAAGCTTTATTTACTGCCATAATTGTTTCTTCCAATACACAGTCCCAGAAGATTTATAGTTTCTGATTTTCTTGCAAAAGCCTTTAAATATACATACAAGAAGCCAAAGCCTGTGGTCTAAAAAAAACAAGCCTTGCTTGAAAATAAAAGTGAAGTGATAAATTCCAGACAACAGCTTCATGTGTAGCTCTTGTATACACCTAGGATGAATGATTAGCTTGAAGGTGTTATTGCTTTTAAAGCAACACAGAGCTGATGAAACACAAAATAAAGACTGATATTTCATAAAGGAGTGTGTGGAAAGGTTAATCCTCTCTAGTCCTTTGTAAAGAATCGGATGAGCAGCATGTGCAAACTCAGCTGCCAGCCTGGCGGGCGTCTCCGTGGGCACCGCAATCCGTGCCCTGGTGCTCCGGGCTTTCCTCTGCAAGGGGAACCACGAGCAGCAGCTCCTGCTTCCCACCGCAGCCAGTCAGGGTTGGATCCCGATAGGCTGCTTCCACTCCCCATTTTTCATGCTTGCCCTCAGCAAGCTTTCCAGAGGAGGAGATGGAGCCTCCTCCTTACGGCAGTGCTCCCAAGCAAGTACGAGGGCTGCGGCTCCCAAACAACTAAGTGTAAGTTATTCATAACTGGGTCAGAAGAATAGATTTGCTCTCAAAATGGAAAAAAAAAATCACACTGAAACTTTTGCCGTTTTTCCCCTTAAATCTTCATTAAAGCCCCTGGCGCATGGCTGTGGCTCTTGCCGAGCGGTGTCCTCCAGCCCCGCGGGGAGCCCGGCCTGGATCCGGCACCTCCGGCAGCCCCAGGGTCCGGGCTCACGTGGCCCTGCTCCCGCGGGAGAGCATGCAGCTCGCTGGGAACACGCTGCAAGCTCCCGTTCCGCATCCACACGTTCCAGACGAAGGAAACGCCACAGAACACGTTCAGCAGGAACCCGCACGGCCAGGTTGCGCTGTGCAAAGCACCCGGCCGCCGACTCGCTGTGAGCGGCTGCCCTGCAAACCCTGCCTGGCAGCCACGGCGCGACCCCAAAGCACGGGCTCCGTGGGGAGGCTATTGCCTCTCTCGCAGAGCCAGATGATTTATTTAAATTGTCACCGCCTAAGCCAGAGAATTGGTGACTGATCACCATTTTAGTATCCAGGCTGAATTAACTGGATTAGGTCATGTGCAATTGCTTCAATATTTACTGCACAACTGAATGCAACGTTTAGATTAAGTCAGTAGAAGGAAAGAGCTTTCAATCTGAATCCCATAACATCCAGAACATACTAAAGCAGCACGAATTAAATGTTTATTATTTATCATTATTACCTATTTATTAGTCAAACATCTGGATTCCATAACCACGGCCTGACAGAATTATATTGCTTGTGGGGAAGAGCAAAATAAATACATAAATGGGTCCTGGTTAGTTAAACATCTGCCAAGCACTGCCATCACTCATCCCTTTTTYCAGCTCCTGCCAGACAGTTTTTCATCGTCTTCCTTGTGCTGCTGGCTGGGGATGGATGGGGCCGTTTGGGTGTCACGCCAGCACAGCTCTAACCGCCCGTGTAGGGAGCAGGTCGCTGCCTGGCAGCTCCCGTCTCCCCAGGCATTAGGGCCAAACCTCCCGCTGACGCTGCCCGTGTTGCAGGCAGCAACACGAGGGCAGGCTCTGCAGAGTGAAAAACCTTCAGAAACAGCAGCAGCAGAAGCAGGAACAAGTAAAACCATGTAGGAGGGAAATACACTCCCCAAATAAGAAACAACACTACTTATCAAAGCATCCCAATACRCCACAGACGGGGTATGGTCTGAATAACATAGCATGGACAGATAATTTTATTTATTTTTTTTTTTAAATAATTCTTTCAATACAAGAACCCGTGTGGTTTCTTCTCCCAAGCCAACTATTTACGAGATCAATCAGAGTGCAGAGCACTGGTGAAGCCTGGCTTACTTGCAACTGGCTTACTTAACTGCTTTACCAGATTCATGACAAGGGTCTATTAAAAACTGTGCAACCCATAATTACTTCATTGGGACTACTCCTCTTAACGTGGAGTTTATTTTTTTATTTTTTGGAGTTTTTACCAATTACAGTAAAGTCCAGGTTGCTATAATCTATATTGTGCACAAAGAGGTTTTAGTTTCTCCTGCAGCCCCAAGGGTCTGAGCTGATGCCCTGGGGTTGGGACCATCCCCTGCCATTGCACAAKGCCCAGACTGCTTGTTTATCTCTATAGGACTTTATTTACATTCCTACTGTAAGTGGTATTTAACTAGGCCATAACAACGAGTACTGAACCAGGGCTAAGGGGCTCTCTAAACTCCACCTTACACAAACTCCACAGAAATGTGCAAAACGGGGGCATTGCCGGGCTAAAGCCGACTGGAGCTGCTCTTCCTCCCGGAGAGGATGATTTGAGGTGAAGGGGAAGTCAAAGCAGGTCTGAGCGYCCCTGTCCCCCTCGGGGATGCGGAGCTGCCTCTCTGCCTGGGATGCAGCAGCCAGCGGGGCCGGGATGCGGAGGCGCCTCTCGCCCACGCAGCCGCCGCGCTCGCTCCGTGCACGTTCCCACGTGCAATGCGCGTTCCCGCCGTTCCAGCGGCCGCCCGCGGACCGCCAGCGCTTCCCAGCGCCGCCGCRAGCCGTTCGCTGCGTTCCTCGGCGCAGCGCGCGCCGTTTGTGCCTGCAACACTGTCGGATGAACAGCACAAAAAAACCCTCCGAGCGCTGCGGCATTACGGGCGGTTCATTCAAACACGATGAAAGGAGGGGCCTTAGGTCTTGAAGGGCTTGTGGCAGCGTTGCTCCAGSGTGGCAGGGGGAAGAACGGGACGCGGCCGCTTTCCCCGAACGCGCCCGTTGCGGCTCTCCCGCCRGCAACGCGAGCGGCGGCCGCGCTGCAGCGCGCAAGGACAACACGCAACGGCCGGGGTGCTCAGCTTCAGCGTTTATTTCAGCTGCTAACATCCAGTCCTCATCTAGACAAAAACAATTAGATGATTATTTCTGAATCCAATCTTTCTTGCGGAAGGAAAGAAAAACCTTTTAACACTTTTCTGTTGTTGTAAGATGACATAAATAAATATATAAACCTTTGCGTTATTACTTGGTTCGAGTTTAAGTTTCATTTTTTGTTGTGTGTAGGTTCCTGACATGAACACAAGGTGCAAACCAGACATATCCAGCGCCTGGAAGGGCTCCAGCCGCCGTCGCTTGCCGAGAAGCCGGATCTGTTTGATCTGCAGTGCGCAGGGGTGAAGCTGGGCAGGGGGAGTAACAGGTTTTTGCTTCTTTCCCCTCAGTCACACAACCCCCGGAACCCAAGAACAAAGCCCCTTGCTACGTGGAGCACACGAGGAAGGAGGGAGGCAGGAAAGGGAAGCCCTGCTCCCGCCGCCCTTCCCTGTGCAGCTCGTGCAGCAGAGGGAAAGGAGGCAACGGGAGCCAAGCCTCAGACTAAAGCAGATGCCTCTAAGGTCAAATCAGATACCAGTAAGGACCGGGGACAAATGCTGTGGCTGTTGTGTGTATTCCTGGCCGTCCACACAGAAACACAGAGGAACTTCACATTGGGGAAGGGGGTGTCGCCTTTTTCTTAAAAAAAAACTCTTAAGATGAAAAGGGGCAATAAAAAATAAGTTAAAACATATTCCAATATGTACAAAACAAATCATGCCCAGTAAACCATTCGAATATAAAATTACTCATTATAGTACAACTCTCAATCCAATCTGCAGAGCAGACACCTGGGGAAAACAGGKAGGGGTAATTGTGGCGCTTTGAGGGAAGAGACAGACGTATTTCCTAATTACTTGTTCTTTTTTTTTTCCAGCTTGTATGGTTAAAAACCACAGAGGAAATCTCGCATGTGGCTGGGCCGCGCAGGCATGAGCACCCTGGTGCTATCAGGGCCAGAATTCCCTGCCGGCCGCGGAGGCRCCACTGCCGCGGGAACGCCGCGTGCCAGCAGGACCAAGCACCAGCACAGAGCGGTAACGCCGCCAGCCCTGCTGTTTCAATCCRTAACATGTTGTGGGCTGCACTCCAAGCTATCGCCGCGGAAATGCAATTTTTTATCKCCTCGGAAATACAACTTTTAGCACAGTCTGTGCTGCAAATTTCTGTGACGCTCCAGCGTCTCTCAGAAACCTCTGTGGAATAGGAGGGGGTCTGAGCAGCTCAAACATCATTAAGGGGCTAGATAAGCTTTTAACCCCAGGACATGAATCAGGGCAGGCCCTATTTTGTAATGACCTAAAATCGTTACCGTCCTTAGCAGCTCAGTGCCCTCTGTGAAGTGACTGGATGGGTCCAGGGCCCCAAATCCATTTCCTAACTGGCATGTGTCCAAACGGCCGCTGCCGCTGGCTCTGTCCCRCTCGCACCCTGGGCACTGCACTGCCCTTCTCTCTCCTATGGGACATCCTGCGAGAGAGCCAGGAAAAGCTCGTGGGAACCTCCRTGCGTCTGCTCCTGCGGCCACCCCAGTCTGGCGAGCAAATAAGGCACCACAGAGTGCAAAAACGTCGGCCTGAGGTGCTCCCCGTTTCCTCCAAGGGTGTGAGGGGGGAAATCAGGCACGCTAAAAATGYACCCACATCCTTTGCCGAGAGCTCTTCCTGGGCGGCTCTGCGGTTCCGTTGGGAATTCTCCCCTGGAGCATCATCAGCCTCTCTTATGCACGGCAGCGCGGGCCGAGGCCCCTCGTCCCAACCTGGCACCAGCCAACCTGCCGCTCAAAGTGGGTCCTCAGCTCATGCCCGGRCTGTGCAAGCCCTCAGCAACACCCTACCCAGCCCCAGCCACTGTACAGGGATGTCCCATGGGATGCCCAGCGGAACGACTGCGCGGACTGACAAGGCTCCGAGCGTCGCAGGGCCTGGGAAAACCTGAATTCCAGGGGAACCATCTGTYTCAGCAGCGCCTCACTTCACTGCAGCTCACCCATGCTGGCCTGGATCATGAGCATCGGCCTGCAGGAAACACTTCACGKCGTGAAGCAGGTCTCAGTGTATGGGGCAGTCTCAGGACACACATACAGGAAGGAAGGGGCACACGTTCAACAAGAACGCGCTGTCTGGCCGCTACCTCCGCTCGGGTGCCTTAAAGCCATTGTTCTCCACTCGTTTTAAGCCTACACATACACCTCCCATGTTATTGTAGCATCAAATAATCAGCCCTAAAAAAAAAAAGAGAAATGGTACCACTTCAAACCGTAGTACATATAAAATCACAACAAACTACATTCACATTAGGTTAAAAAAGTTCCCTTAAACCCACTAAAGGAAGAAAACAGTGCCAAGTATGTCCCACACCCTGTGCGCTGGCACGTAGCACTTCCAATAAATTAAAGCATTGCTGGCAGCCTTAAACAGCAGCCAGGGTGAGTGATGGCTTTTGGGTCACCTCTCTGTGTTTCCTAAATTCATATTTAGAACTCAAAGTGACCTGAACCTATACCTTAAGAGTAACTCTACAGTGAATAAATTTGTTATTTCCAATGTACAGGTGGAGAAACGGAGGAGTTTGCCAGGAGCAGGAGTTGAATGCAGAAATTTCCACCTCGGTGCTGAGGTCAGCCCTCCTTCCACGGGTTGAAGTGAAACTGTTAACAAGACTCTAATTTCATTTCATTTGCCTGTTTCTGTAATATATTACAAAGAAAATGTTGGAAGAAGATCTTCTACTGATGTGCTTCCCTGTGACGGAGAGCACCCTGCAGGTAGATCCATTAGCATCCAGCCGGTTCCGTCAGAGCCCACGACACAGAGCCAATTGGGGCACACGGGCCACGCGACGTGGCCGGCCGCGCTCGCTCCGGCCGCACTCATTGTCCCGCTTTGGCGCAGGGGCAGCCGCTGCCTTCCCTACGGCGCGGCCTCCTCGCGGCYGCGCGCCCCGCACACGGAGCGGCCTGCCGTAAAGCTGGAAGCTGTGCATAAAAACAGTTGCTTCTTATATCCCGGGTATTGCCTTTCTGGGTAAGCAGCCCCTAAAACTGCATTTTTTAAATATAAGCATTTCCTTTAGCTACAGCGGCACGTAAGTGCTGGGAACCAGCAAACACAGCTGCTCCCCATGGTGGAAGCCAGAGAGGGACGAATGGGTTGGTAACACCCTCTGCCCCCGCCAACATCTGGAAATGGCTCCATTCTGCTTCTCAATTTCTTAAGCTCGGAGCAAACGCCTACGGCCAAGTTACACATCTGTGGAAACGGGCCYGTTTTGGGCACAAACACTGACAGACCCTTGAGGACAGGAGCACCAKCAGCAGCAAATGCTGGTACCAGCCTAATGCACGAGACTGGTATCTCCCTGTGCTTGGCGACGAGCACGTGCTCGAGCGCCTGGCTGCACCCAGCTGCAGCCCTGCTCAAAACCCAACCAAAATCAGTGGGAAATACATCTCGACTTGAGCGGGCTTCGAATCAGAGCTGCAACAGGGGTGTGTTCTCACTGGCCTGTGTGTATTTCCTGAAGTTTTCAGTCATCGTCACCCTTTTGGAGAGCGTCTCCAAATGCAAGGTGTGCTCCTGGCGCGTGTGCAGAGGAAGCAGCCGGCTCCTTCGCAAAACTTGGTCCCAATTTGCAGCTGCTGGAAACACCGTGGGGAGGCAGAGCGAGGATTAAAACACAAAACAGGCAGCCCTTCAGTAGCTGTGTGTGATGAGAGAGAGAGGCTCTGTGCAAAGGACTGCTGAAGCTGAACGTGGCATCTCTCTGCCTCTCGTCCTGTGACTTCAATGCCATTTTTGATCTACAGTTAACATCGCCTTTGAAAAATCAAATTGTATTCCATTTGATTCATACTTTACCCTAAACAATAGCTGCATCAGGCCTTAGAGGCTGAGCAGTAACAGGGAGACACACGAAGCAGGCAAAAACTGCTTTGTTCCCATGCTTCGAGCTGACAGAGTGCTTGCAACAGCAGGAAAACAACCTGTCCTTTAATTTGGCGAGTGGGAATTGGAGAAGGCACTGCTGTTCCATGCCTCCAAAGTCAGTAAAGAGAGCCTGCCACCACTAGAGGATTAAAGGTATCCGAGTCCCTAAAAATGGCATTAAAAAAAGAGAGAGGTCTGCTCTGAAAGTGGTCTGAGAGTAAGAAAACTTTTTCCGTGATTCCCTCTCCAGCTTTCCGAACGCAGCTTGTTCGTGCAGCGGCAGAGCAGGCGCGCTGCCGACAGACAACGTTCACTCTCATGATTTATTCACACCCAGAGTCACACATCTTTACAGCTCTGGAGTAGAGCCCCATCCTGTTTCCCTTGAAACCAGTTCCACCGACCCATTATTTCTGGATAAAAACAGGTAAAACTTAAAAATGCAGATATGGGTACATACCTATGTTTGCTGTAGTTATGTACTTTATATAGCAACGAACAAACCAGAACAACCCCTTCATCATATTGCCATCAATGCCTGAGTATTTGCAGTCTCTTGCTAGCACTGGTGCTGCCAATGTATGAGGGACTAGTGCTCCTTAACTCGCTTTCCCTCGTTTAATATGTAGGGTAGGGTTTGCCTGTGGCGTTAACGCCTTGCACTGACGAAGGCACGAGCTGCAGCTGCGCGGGGTGATGAGGGGCACGTCCCAGCCGCTGTGCAATCAGGTTGGCCTCTGCTTGTACTGGGACCCGCCTGTGAAACAAATCTGGGGAGCTCCGTGCATGAATTCCCAATTATCTTTATGGTGAAGCTGCATACGTATATGTGATACCAGCGCAATGTATCAAAACCACTGTGCTAAGYACATCTCCCAGGCCACAGTCAATTTGCTTTAATGTTTCTCATCCTCTGATGTTTTTCCTCTTATTTTTATGCTGCTCTATTTTCTGGCAGCRGCTGCCAGCTGAAACGGAGCAACTAGCTTGTGCTTAGATCACAGCCTGACAGAATAGCACATCCTCAGCTTAGTCACTGTTACCATTTACAGACAAACAGTACAATATCCAGCCCACCTCCAAAAATAGCCGCAGAAGAAAACCTCCCTTTTTCTTTTCTTTAATTATTCATCTTCATATCATTATGCTCAGGGGATAAACAGATTTAAAAAAAAGAATCCTACTTCTGTCACTTATGTCTGAATCGGGAGGATAGGAAATGTTCTTTTGTATTTGGCCTTAAGAGTGGTTAACTGCATTTGTGCATTTTTCACTTCTGCATCATAACGTTGACCCTTTTCTATTTTTATGCATTTATTTATTTTTTTAAGAATCTCATTGGTCTTGTAAGAAACAGTAAAAAGGTCCTATGCTTCAGGAAGCAATCTATCTTCTGTTTTACAGACTTGCTTTTAAATAAAATACTTTTTGTTGTGGTTTTTTTTTTTTTTTTTTTTTAATTTTACTTCCACGATCTCTTATATGGAAACCCTAGAATCTCATTAATATAAAAGTCTGCCTAGGCTACCACTTCTCTATAATATGGCTCATGTAGTCCTCAGTGGGCAAGCGTCCTTGCTCCTCGGTCTCTTCCTTGGGAAGTGCTTCATTGGACCGGTGAAGAAGCCTCTCTTCCCGATTCTTTATCCTCTGCTCCATCCTCTCCAGCTGCCGCTTGTACTGGTAGCGCTGCTGGAAGAGGTCCTTTGCATAGTCATAGAGCTGCATGTCCAAGTCATTGAGCTCCTCGATGCGCCGGATGGTGTCGTTGTCCACCTCCACGCCGCCGGCCCGCGTGCTGTTGTACTGCATAAAGGGCCGGATGAATTTCAGGTTAAAAGTTCTCTCAAAGAGGTACTGAGTCTTTCTCTGGAACTCTGTGAGGCCGAAGAAGGCCATGTCTTTGAGGTTCTTTTTTGCGCTCTCCAGCAGGATCTGCGCTCGCTTGTTCTCCGGGATGAAAGACATGTTGTAGCAGCCCACCAAGCTCAAGTCGGCCAACATCCTCACCTGGCGGTTGTTGGCCAAGTTATACGGGCAATCCATGAACTCCTGCAGCGTGCAGCCCGACCAGTCCGTGCCCTCGTAGCACGACGGCAGCTCTTCGGGCGTTGGGGTYCTGCCGTCACACATGTGCAAGGAGGTCTTCCAAGTAGCTCCTCGTTGGACGTGACGCCATTCGCTGAGGTAACGAGATACGGGGTCTCTCAGCAGGGTGATGTAGTAAAACTTCCTACAAGAAGAAGAGAAAATAAAATCATTATGCTGCTAGTAGCAAGAGAGATACTTGGCAAGCTGAGGTCTGCAGCAGGCACCACAAGAACAAGAGAAAACCAACACTGCAGCGTCCACTCTTGGATTATAAGAAAATAATTGGAATTTCTAGTGCTAAGTCGTTTGTGCAACGTTTGACCCGTGATTCTGTTACTCACTGCCCCCGTTGTAGTCACACCAGCTAATAACTCTTTCACTAGGACATCCCTTTCTAGCAACAGGCTGCGATGCCAGAACAAACCCTCCGAGTTCAACTGCTCTACTCAGCAAGAGAAGGCACGAGATAAGAACGATCAGCAATAGCTGGTTCTTAGTTCAGCTGATGCATGATCGATTCAAATACAAAACTTCTTCCCATGTATGAGACTGAAAAGAGTAGAAAGGGAAGACTAYGAGGCGCAACGTACAGAGTGACAGGGGACCTCTTTGCTGCCCCAAGTGCCCACGATGAAGCCCTGGGAATGATGAGAGCAGCAGCCTCCAACAGCTCTCTCCAGGCACCTAGAGGGGAAGGAGCCCTTCTCCTTCATCCCCTTATAATAGCTTAGCGCTGCGGAGCCTCAGAATATTCCCAGGACAAGGAAATACGTTTTCCAGTTGCTGAAGTAGCTGGGAAGTAGGATCCTCATGTGCTCCAAGCTCCTGCGGCTGCAYGACCTTGTGCAGGAGCATCCAGTTTTGAGGGGTCAGCACAGACAGGAAGAGGCTCCGTCTGTGGGGTGACACCGGGATCATTTCCCCATGAAAAAGGCACCTTTGATTAACATGTATAAATACATGAAGGAAGAATGTAGGGAGGAAGGGGTCAAGCTCTTGTCTTTGGTGGCCGGTGACAGGACACGGGGCAGTGGGTGTAAGTTGAAACCCAGGCAGCTCCATCTCCAGGTGAGGAGGAACTTCTGCACTTTGAGGGTGCCAGAGCCCTGGAACAGGCTGCCCAGGGAGGCTGGGGAGGCTCCTGCTCTGGAGGTCTTCCRAACCCGCCGGGATGGAGCAGGTGCCCCGTGCTCTGGGTGTCCCTGCTGGAGCAGGACGGTTGGACTAGATGATCTCTAGAGATCCCTTCCAACCTTGAACATCCTGTGATTCTGCGACCTTTGCCACGTGGCTCTGGCTTGCTGCTCTGCCCGGGAGGCTGCAGAGTGCCAAGCGTGGGCTGTATGTATAGAGTGTCTTGACACAGTTGTACATATAGAGTGCCTTGACACAGATGTACGTATAGAGTGTCTAGCCTAGTGTGTTGCCTGTCCCCAGGGAGAGGGCAGGGTGGAGGGAGCAGAGAGGAACAGCTCCCTTAAACGCACCTCTTCCTCCATCACTTGCATCGCAGCCTGCAGTAACGACTCAACTCCCCGGCCTGGGATGCAGCTCGGATTTATACAGACAGTGCTAAGGAACCTCTAGCAGCTGGAGATAAAATGTGACAGTGGAAGGAACAGGAAAGCAATGACGAACGCCAGATGTTCAAGTGACAGATGCTGACGGTAAACACTACCAACATTTCTGGACCTGTGAACTGCAGTGGACATTTTATTTACATCGGTGTAATCCAAAGGTTATATTTCTTTCCTGAAACACATTCAAGCCACATATTTATGTGGCTTAGAGAAGCATCTAAAGTTTCACCTAAAACCAGAGACTCATTTGACAGGCATCCAAAGACACAGGACATTCCTGTCCAAACTTGCAGTCTGCGTGAGTACAGATAGGGAAAGAAAGAAGAATTAGCGTCTGCATTTTATAGGCAGGAGAGCCAGAATGTTAAATAACATGCAAAAAATCAAATGGATGGTCAAGTGGCAGAGCTGGCACTCATCTCCCCGCTGAAAGCAAAAGTCCAGTCCATCTTTTCTCTCTCTCTTTGCACTTTAGGAGGCTATTAGTAAATCTAATTAATAAATAGTGTGTGAAGCTTGCAGGGTKCATTGAAACAGAGACAGCATCAACAGGACATGGGCTGGAAAAAGGCTAAGGAGCAAGAATCTCTTTCTTCACACATGAACTAMAAAAGCTATTATTTTATTTGAGGTGATGCACCAGCAAATGTTTTACCATGAGTGATTTCTCTAAGATTCAYTTTAGTGAGTGGAAAGGATAATAAAATAGATTACATTTTCTTGAAATTACACTGAATTTGATACGCACTTTCCAGCTCTTTATCAAAGGCTTGAAAGGCCTCCTGGCATAAAAACAAGATATGTCTTTGGAAGCCGGCACCTGGGGAAGCTGCCCCAGAAGCTCCTAAACTAAAACACACACAGAAGGGACTGGGGTACAAACAAGCAGTGCTGAGGTGCAACCAAATGGTCCAGCGGCTGAGCTGGGATGCCCCCCGGGTTGGTGCCCGCGGGTTGGGAACGCAGGCGGGGACACTTGTCAGCAAGAGCTTGAAATTTATGAGCAACCACATGACTAGTAACTTCTCTTTGTCATCAGAGATAAAATAAACTCATTAAATACACGCGGCAATAAGCGCCCTTCCTTTCAGCATGGTGCCCCAGACAGCTCCTTAGCTCAAGTATTCCTAAAGGCTCCTAAATTCCTYATTTCAGAAGCGTGGTCTTCTCCTAGCCCAGATGGTTCCACTCAACACTGCCTCATAAAAAACCCAAGCAACCCCCTTTTAGTCATTCAGTGCTGAGTCTCACTGGCCTTCCTGGAGTTAACAAGCTCAAGTAAGAAAACGAATGTTTTATTTACTAACTTATCTAATGTTTTATTTACTAACTTATCTGTCTTCATCTTCTTCCCATGTGAAGCTGGGTAGAGCAGCACTACTGCTCTGGTGGCTCTGCTCCCACATGTCCCTCAGGGGGTTTATTTACTAACTTATCTGTCTTCATCTTCTTCCCATGTGAAGCTGGGTAGAGCAGCACTACTGCTCTGGTGGCTCTGCTCCCACATGTCCCTCAGGGGGCCTGATGGGACCCCTGGGACGACAAATTAAAACAGAAGCCGAAGTTCAAAGAACAGTTGAGGTTGGAAGGGACCTCTAGGGATCATCCAGCCCAGCCCCTGCTTCAGCAGGGATACCCTGAGCATGGGGCACCCGGTCACATCCAGGCAGGTTTGGGAACTCTCCAGAGCAGGAGCCTCCCCGGGCAGCCTGTGCCAGGGCTCGGGCACCCTCACAGTGCAGSAGTTCTTCCTTCCATGGAGATGGAGCTGCCTGGGTTGCATCTCCACCGTTCCCTGCGCTCTCCCCGTGGCAGTTGCAAGGTGACAGTCCCCCAGGATCTCCCCGAGCCACATCCTGCTGCATGGCTTTGTCTAAGGGAAAGATCACAGCAGTACTGACACAGCTGGTCACTTACATTGGCACAATACGGAGGATCAGCAGTGATACTGGACAGAATTCCCACCCCGGATCCCTTGTTCACTCCATGGTGCATCCCTAGTCTTGCCAGTACAATTTTCTGCAGGGCCACACTACAAATGCTGTCACTGAGCAGAGTTGGGGTAAAAATATCTCCTGCTTGCAGATCCGAGTGTCTGAACCACCCCCCTYGAGTAAGACCCTGCTCTAATCCTTGTCGGATGGGCTCCTCAGCTAATAAAGGGGAAATGAAACCCTTCTTCCTCCAAAGAAAAATTCCCTTTTGCTAATTACCAGTCCATGTAACTCTGAGAATGTGATAGATTCTAAATATGATGCTATTTTCCCTCTTCATCTCTTCCCTCCTACATTCCTATYTCATCCATCCTCCTTGCTTCCCACTGCTGGTCTCTAAAGCCCGCTAAGAGCTGCCTACTTGACTGCGCAGGCCCCTGCTCGCTGCCGCTATGAACTGCTTCTCTCCCACACAGCTAAAAGATGATAATATTTTATTTCTACCGGTTCTTCACTGAACTTTCAAGTGTCCCCAAAGGAAAATGCAAAGCACAGTCCGTAACAGGTCCTTCTTGGTCACCTTGGTGGTCTTCCGCCAGACAAACACCAAAATAGTGATAGCCACTTCCAATCAGAGGTGCTTCATTTTGCTTGCCGGGAGGGAGGTGGGAAAGGAAGCTGTGTAGGTTGCCTCGTCCCGTAATCCCAACCTGTCAGGGCAATATGCCCTAAGGCTACAATTTCTCCCCCGGAAAAAAATAAAATCAACTTTTGAGCCCATCTTTTCCCTAGCAAATGAATCGGGACACCCACCCTGTTGCCAGTGTGTGCAAGGACAGCGCAGGAAAGACAAGCAGTCCTGTCCGTGCTGCAAGGATTTAAGTATTCACCTTGCCGGGACAGCTATGGGGACTGTAAGGGAACCGCTGGCTCCACTGAAGATGGACATTGTCTCCTCAGGAAGCAGTTTCAGCAATGAGTTARAGGTAAGTAGTAAGCAAAGGGGAGGCGGGCATCTGTAATGATGGATGAGCGGAGAACGTGGCAGGAARAAAAGGTTAAGGAATCTATATTGTCATTATGATCATCCTGAGTGTTAGCTGCAGGTAACAGATGTGCAAAGTTCACGTTTACCCTTGCACAGAGCCACAAGAGTAGTGCAAGGAGCCCTCTCTGCAGCCACCAACGCCCCCGGCGCAGCGCAGGCTGCCTGATGTCTCACAGCCCGAGTACCACGAGTCCACGGAAGCCCCGCTTAGCACCTCGGCAGCCCAGCTCTGGGAAGCCCCCGCCTACCCCCTGGGTATTCTACAGCCACATTTCCTGCATAACAATACGCACTCTCAGTTAAAGATCGGAATTTAATATATGTACAATGAYTGCTTCCTTTGGTAGCAAATAGCCCTAATTTTCCCCAGCCTATTTCCTCTCATCTGGTGTTCATTTAGACTCTTCCTGCATTTCACACACAATAAACTCCAGCCCTTTAGAAGTCATACAAGAAGAAAATACCTAAAAATAAGTAAACAAACAAGCCTCTTCAGTCCCCTCTGTTTAAATAAATGTTGCCTCACGCGGCAGCAAGAGCCGGGCAGAACAGCCCAGTACTCCAGGTATGTAAACCCGGGCTCTAACTCTTGTCTTTTCCAGCGCGGGGYGGCCGTGCAGCCCGTCAGCACTCGCGGCGGAGCTGCGTGTGCTCTGCCCGGCCGTGTTTGCTCTGCCCGACGGACCCTGCTCGGTGGGACAAGGTTTGCAAGCGCAGCAGGCAGCAGCTCTGCTCCTCCGCTGTGCGAGGAGCTGCTCGGGTTTGTGAGCAGGGCACCAGGAGGCATTTGTGCAGGGAACGCGCCCGGGGCGCCTCATCACTATTTTATATCCAATTAGCAGAACAGACGCAGATTGGGAGCTTTCACCACATCTTGCTCTCCAGGAAAACTGAGCTGCTGTGTAAGCACAAGGCGCCCCCGTCGCACTGTTCCTAGCAAACAAAGACATGCAGCTTGTTAGGAGCCTTGGGRGGGAGCTGCCAGCCATCCATCAAAGTGACAGATGTGATGAACATTGGCCAAAKGCTGGAAGAAAGCAGAGAAAAGTGGGGTCAGGCTGCGGAAGCGACGGGGACGGGGAGGAAGGCAGAGCCCTCTGGGGCCGCGGCCTCCTCGAGGACCCGTTACAAGCTCCTGTTGCTCGCAGCGTTGATGAACAAGCGYGCGCCGGAGCTTGGGGAAGCGCCGCGCGGTGCTCCGCCGCCGCCAGGCACCACACGCGGCCGCCCGGCCTGTCCCCCACAGCCCTTCACTTGTGTTACCACCTTCCTGTCACCAGCACAGGAGCTTCCAGGATGAAAAACGCCGCCTTTCTCCGCCAAAATGTTTTCCGCTGCCTTCACTCACTGGCTCTGCAGCAGACRCACGTGCGCGCTTGCCGAACGTTGCGTGGCATGATAAAAGATATCAGCATTTCTGGGAAACTGCAGCCTTGTTGACTGTAAAAGAATTTGTTGCAAGGGTACACAGCCGTTCACTTTTGGATTTCCTTCCTGTACGCCAGACATATTAAGAAAAAGCAAGAAACGAATCAACCCTGAAGCAGACTAATGAGGCGTCTGTAACGAGACACTGACATTTGCTCTCCCGCCGGCGATGGGTCTGTCTCGGGTAGGTAGCATACGACGGCACTTCTGGCCCTGCAGAAGGCTGTTTAAGAGAAAAACCCCAGCTCCAGCTGCAGAGGGAATTCCTGTCCGCGGSGGCGCTGGGTGCCGGGTGCCTGGTGGCAATCAGCACTCTATGGAATCTCCTGGGCCGGCTCTGAGCACAGCACGCGTGTCAGAGACGCAGCCTCCCTGGGCGTCAAGACAGCGACAMGGAAGAAAACAAGCACACGTGTCAACTAATAAAGGAGGTTTCTGCACATTTTAACATGCAGAAGAAAGTTTGTGACGGTGTCACACGGAAGGCAAGAAAACCAGAAGCAAGGTGGGACAGCAAGGAGAGCAGCGGCACCGATGCCCACTCAGAGGCACCGCCTGCGGAAGCGCCGCGAGCGAAGCCGCGGGGAGGCACTTGCCGTTTCCTTGGGACCGTCAGCACCTTCTCTTCCAGCTCCCACGAGCTCCACCGGTGAAGCTGAAGACTCAAACCACGAGTAACCACACGGCASACAGGAGACTCCCCGAGACACATCACGTTATACAGAAACCATGGGAGAAGGGGCGCGAGCAGCCGCAGGAGCTGGCCACGGCAGGGCCACGCGTGCAGCGGCCGCGCTCGGGGCGGCTTCCGCATCAGCCCGCAGAGCACGGGCCGAGGGCGACGCTCCTGGGCCCGTGCAGGGAGAGGCTCCGCTCGGCGCCGTCCTGCGCGGAGCCGCTGCCCCGTGCCGCCGGGAGCAGACGCTGGCGCAGCACAAACGCGTAACCCTCGGGGCAGCACCGCCGCGCATCAGCCCCTTCTGCGCCGGAGATCACTCGGAGCTGCCCCTGCCAAATGCTGCTTTTCTTATTAATTGCACTGGAATGCACTTAAGCGAGGCCCAGATCAAAGAATCAGCTGCACAGATTGAAATAAATCCTGTCTGTGTTGCTAATGCCTTGGAAATGGATGACTTGCTAAGCACTCAAAATCCCGGGCACCAGTGATTTAAAACTCCAGATAATGTGCGATTCTTTCAAGGGAATAGAGTTCAGAGGAAAGAGAAAAAAGCTTCCTTCATTTGCTCAAGGAGACGGCTGTGTAGAGGCAAATTGTTCATCTCATTTCTGAAGCTTGTCCATCTCAAATTTCTTTTTCCACTTCCCTGTCACCAGAAACCACAGTGCACAACCAGCAGTTTTCATCGTGACAAAACTTCATCATTATTAGAGATTTTTAATTCTTTTCTTCATGATGGTTCGGAATCTTTTCAAAATACTGATAAATAAACATGAGTGGGGAGGGATGCGTTACCAGTTGGCGCAATGAATCACGGCCTCCTTTCGCACGAGCCGCTCTCCTATGGTTTCGAATAGCGCCAGGATCCTGATGGCCGTGCAGTTTGGTAATCCAGCCACCGCCATCCATAACTCGACCGTAAACCACGGCACTTAACGTGGCTGCTACAGATGTTCCGAAGTTCATTCCCTGCCTTTTAGGAGGTGATAGCCAGCCAGCAGGTGCAGACACTGGGATTAGCTGGGAAAAAATCAGTGTTGAGCACCGTAAAAGCTCCCATTTCCCGTGTCGATGCCCTGACTTCAAAGACAGGCTGCCAACCTCGGCATGCCCACGCTCACGTGCGAAACATSAAATGTGCACACGCAAACACAGCCAGCCTCGCGGGGGCCGCAGCAACAAGGTGCTTTTGCCTAAAAYATAGTAAAATAAAACAGGGATGTTACAGGAGGGCCTGGTGCCATGCACAGCAGAGGCAGGGGAAGGAGCTGCAGCTGAGAGGAACAAGAGGGCATCGCTAATATAGAAAATTAATACTGAAAGAATCAGCACAGGAAGGATTCGCAGTGCTCAATCCAGGAAGACAAGGTCTCCTATGGGAGAATTCCCCAAGGGGAGGAACAGCAGCACAAAGGGAAAAAAAAAAAAAAAAGAAAGAAAGAAAAAGGAAAGAAACCCAATCACATACTCTATGGTTAAAAATTAAAAAGACTACCAGACGCAATTACATTCATGATTAAAAGATCCAACAGAAGCATATTTAAATTCATTAACTCAGTCCACACTTGGCTACCCCAGGAGACCAGCTGCTCCTGCAGCACAGGGCAGCAAAACACAAACTACATCTTGCTTGTATTTGATCAAAACCTTGTGGAAGCTGCAATGATCTGGCTGTTAACATCTCTTAGGTGATAATTAGGCTCTAGGGGCAGCCAACATTGTTCAGGAGAGAAAAGGCTGGTGGAAAGGGAAGCGGTGGAGCCGCCCGGGGCCGCGGAGGCACCGGGGCGATGCCGGCGCCTGGGCAGGAGGAGGCCTAGCTGAAGAGAACGGGCAGATTCTGCTTCTTGTGCGGTCTGACACAGCCGGTGCCCACCAAGCCTCTCCTGGGAAACGCTCCGCCGGGGCTGGCTCTGCAGGCAAAGCCCTTCCCTCACGGCAGGGCGCGCGGGCGAGAGCTGGTGCCGGAGCTCGGTGCGGCCGGAGGGGGCTGCCGAGGGCAGTGGGGCTCCCCTCGCTACCCGCACCAGGAAGCTCCCGTGCGGGCACGCCGCRCTCCTGGCGCACGCCGCGGCTGGACATGTCCCGGCCGCGCGCGTCCCACCCGCGCCTGCCCTGCTCCTGCCCGCCGAATCCATGGAGATTTAGAGCCCCCGGCAGCGAGCGAACTTCAGTCCTCCTTTGCGACCGAAGGAGCAGAGAGGTTTCTTCTATTCTGTGGTCGAAGCTGGATAAAGCAGCTGACTCTCACTGACAAAAACTTGAAAGCCAGGGATAATTCCTGCMTCAAAATGAGAGCTCCGGAGCGATCCCTGGGCGAGGACAAGCCTGTCCATGTCTCGCAGCTACTCCAGGATTTGGAGGCGAGAGCCCCTGCAGAGCCGGAGGAAGCGGCTGCTCCGCGACTCATCAGCTGCCACTCCAGTGAACAGGGACACAGCGGCAGAAGGAGCCACAAAAATGAGAACCAAACACAAAGCAAAACATCCTGGGAGAAAATGATCCAACTGGCAGCGTGGGGAGGGCAGGCAGGAAAGCTTGCAATGAGCTGGACTGAGCTTGTAAAATTTAAGTTTGATTAAATTTGTTAGATCAAATTTGCAAAATTACTTGTAATATTGTACATATCAGCATTGAGTTCACTGTGAGGCTAACCCAGCTGCTAAGGTTGTGAAGGTAGGAAATGGTAAATATGGGACATTTGCTCCTTTAAAGCCCTTCTAAAGGTAGACATTAAAGGCTATAGTGGGAAGTTTCATGGCTCTGCCATGAAAACCTCAGTCTTCAGGGCTCTCCCGGGGCACCCACGGACCCGGAGCTCCCTCCTGCCCACATGTGGGTTCTGTGCTGCTAGCGGCTTCAGGCTGCAAAAGCCAAAAGATTCACGAATTGCCAGATGGATGCTCCCAGAAAACATGCCTCGAGGCCCTGAATACACAGCAGAGCAGCTGGAAACTCCCCGCAYGGATGCAATGCCTGGCGCTGCGCTCGGCGCTCCGGCCGCGGAGCTCGGCCCTTCCCGCTGCCTGCCCTCCCTGCACGGGGGCCGGGGCAGAGGCTCCTCGCCGAGCACTCGGCCGCCTGCTAGTCGTGGCCCACCTCGGGCCTCTTTCAGGCCTAAAAACGAATATCCCCTCGCTCTCTCCTCCCAGAATCTCATTTCTCACTTTGCCTCTTCGCTCTCTCTTTGCTGACAATTTCTCTCCTACGATATAAATTTTGGATGATCCCAAGGGACTGTCATGCAGCTGGGCGCAGTGGACGGAGCTACAAAGAGACTGGGAAATACCGAAGCAACTGGGAGTGCCAGGCCAGGGGGAATCGTGCTAATTGAAAGGAAAAGAGAGGGCAAACAGCCCGGCTCCAAAGGAGACAGCATTCCTGCAGTAGCCTCTTCTGATCTGCCTCCTTACAAAGCAGCTCTCTGGAAAAGGGCTGGGAAATGCATTAATTTATCACTAGCCGGACTCACTCTCCAAGTGCAGTGTCACCTGGGCTATTTTTCAATATGTTTTTCCAGCCAGTGACACTCCCGGCACCGTAATTACAAGACTTTAAGTTGAATTCAGCTTTGCCTCGCGTCCCCTAAACACAACGACTGCYGATTAACCTTGAGTTCAGAGCCAAGCGGTGGCCGAGGCAGTCCCGGGTGAGTCACAGGGTGCACGTGAGGAGCCTGCACAGAGGACGTCAGGGAAATAATTTGCCCTGAGCCCCCGCACAACTCGCAGTCAGCCCAGGGCTGACGAGCAGCTGCCCGCCGGTGTTTGTCAGCGCACCACGCACGGCTGCTGATGTTCTATATGGGTGTCTTCAWATGTGGGCAAACACTGATTACAAAYGGGATGTGGAGCTAACAATAGGTGTCTGGAAACATGAGTGGTTTGTCAGGGAAAAGAGCTTTCCAGAACCTCTGTGCCAATATTGACTGTGTTTCTAAATGTCAACTGAAGTCATGAAAGTGCTCTGTACTGTACACAGGAACAGCTCAAAATGTACATGAAGATCCTCATTCACCTGTGTGCATGGGTAGGGAGGCAGGGAGTCCCTCGCAGCACCGTCCGACCTCGGGAGAAGTTAAAAGTCTCTCTGTCTACACCTAACGAGGACTCTGTCTCCCCAAAACCAACCCCCAAGCCCCCAAACAGCCGAACAGCCAAACCTCCTTTCCCCTGCTCGCATCCTGCCCTCCTTGCAGCTCACTAGCTCCATTCTCTCAGGTGCGAGCGCTCCCCGCAGCAGGTTTCCTGCAGCAAATGAGGCAGCCAAATTGCTGGATGTTTACCAAAGGAAAAGGAAACAGAGACCTCAGACACCTTGTGCGCTTTCCTCTCCCTCAGACCAGTAGCTGGCTTATTCTAACAATAATAAAACAGGCAGAAGGATGTAATTAGCATCAAGCACAATTCATTCCCCTTCCTTTGAGGTACTAAAATCAAAACCAGAAATCCTGACTCCGAAGTAACACACACAGCAAAAAAAACCCAAACAAGCGGCCCRAAGTTTAATGTGGAAGACTTTCTAATTGGGCAGTATCTATGTGCCTGGTGAGCAGCTCCAGGGAACATAGTGAGTGGAGGCTGACCTGGGGCAGCCTGTTTTCCTACGGCTGGAAAGTGCCCTGTGCAGTGGAGAGAAGCCGGAGCACATGTGGGAAGGCAGTGTTCCACCTGGGGGTGGCCAACGGGAAAGGCAGCTCTCCCCCACACCCAGTTCATGGATAAGCAGTGGTGGAAAAACACCTCCATCTCAAGGCAGGCCCAATTACATTCTGCATTACCAGGAACACAGGGGAGCAGTTCAGCAGGAACGACGAGTGCCCTGCATGGGCTTTCCCTGTACGGCTTCCAGCTCAGGTAAGCCTTGCTGGGGCGCCCACCAGAGCCCAGGACCCTGCTCCAACCTCCAACCTAGTTACAGGGCGGCAGGAACTCCCAGCTTTCACACTGCTGCATGGAAAGCTGCTCACATTTCTGGCCCTCTTCTTCACGCCCAGTTTTTCAGGCAAAGGGGGTGATCTTACAGGAGGCTTCCTGAGCGCACCCATGCTCTACAGAAGCCCATTTTTTAAGCAGAAGGCTGTAAGACTTTTAAAGAACCTACAAGAAACAGGAGCCAAAACAATTTCCCTGGGAGCTTCAGCCTTGAGATTACTCAGGTGCTTGTCCCTCTGTCTACTAGTCTATGTCAACTTGCTCTTCCCCTTCCAGACCGCAAAACTGTGTCCCCTTGTGCTTAATCCTGAATCGAAATGACTGTGGTAGGAACGTGTCTCAAACCGTTTTTCCCTGCACAGCAACTCCTCAGTTCAACTCTCCGTGATGACCTTCCTGCTCCCGAGGCGGGATATAGATCCCATGCTAACCTCACACGTGGTTCCGAATGAACAAGCATTTCCCCTCYGCACATCCCGCTCATTCCCTAGGTAACCAGAGCCCCGAGCAGCTGAATCCTTCAAACCACCGTTGCGGACAGCAGCACTTGACATGGTGACCTGGGAGCGGAATAATCTCGAGCTCTGATCTGGTTAAACATCCTTGTCTAACAACCACCCCGGGCGGCGGGAGCAGAGAGCGCAGCCTGGAGGACACGGCGTGCCGGCCGCCCGCTCCGCGCTCCCGCGTGCGCCGGTGCATCCGCCCGGGAACGCAGCCCGTCCTCGGCACCGCTGCCGGCTGCACCAGGAGCTGCACCCCGCAGGAAGGCAGGGGCTTTCCGGAGGATGTACAGGAAACCCCTGCACGGTGACATTGGGAAGGGCCTTGGGAAAGGCGGTCACCCTGTTGGGAAACAGGATCTGCAACGTGTTTRTGGAGAGAGCCACAGGATACTCCAAAGGAGCTTCCTGTGTTGCACATCCCCAGAGAGCAGAGAAGGACACTGTTCATCTTGAGTAAATAACAGAAAACAACAAGTCTCAGGTAAATGAGTAGATAAGCCGAAACCACGCCGGGGGCCAGGAAAGGCGCCTGGCAGCAGGCGGAGCTGGGGGCCCGCAGGGACTGCAGCTGCCGGGACGTTGTCCCGCAGGGCTGTGCCTGCTGCCATCCGCCCCTGCCAGCCGCAGTGCCGCGCGGCAGAACGGGGAGCAAGCGGGGCCACGGCCGCACCGGGCCACCATGGGGCCCACGGGGAGGATGGGGGTCCTGCCCTTGCCGCCCCCAGCCCGGCTCCGGCCCTGCCGTGGGGCCGACCGCAGTCGGGCAGAGCGGGAGAAGCGCTGAGGTTCATTCACGGCACGACAGGCGCAGTGCTCAGCGCGCTTAAGGGGCCCTTCCTCGATCCCCAGCAGTGGCGGCAGCTCGGAAGGCCGCTGGCCATCCCGCGTGTGGGGCGGCCGGGGAGCTGCGCCGCACAGGGCCGCTCCTGGGCGCCCGCCGGGCACGGCCGCGTCCGCCACGCACTGCCGAGAGGCGGCGCTCGCCCCGCGGCTCCTCGTCCTGGGCCTYGGCCCCACGGCCTCGCGAGCCCCTGTTGTCCCCCTGGGACAAACCTGTGCCTCGCATGGACATGGGCAGCTGCCACGCAGCCCTGTCCCAGAGCCCTGCCCGCCCTCGCAGCACCCATGGGTGCTGACCACAGCCCTGGGCGCGCGCGTGCTCCGCTTCCTCCCACGCCGTGCACGTTCGCTCGCTGCCATGCCCTCAGCTCCTCCCGTGCGCACGSCCTGCTCCGCGCAGGCCGCTGAGGGCAGCGCCGCCATGGCTACGGCCGGGGAGCCGCCGCGCGGCGCGGCGGGCCGGCCTGCGCGCGGCCGGGCAGGGAGCAGCCCGTGTTTCTATACCTCGGGGTGTGCTTAATAGTGACCGAGGAAATAATGGTCTTACCTGTTAGGTGAGGAGGAGGGAAGGAACACACAGGGATGTCACCGTCACCAAGAGACAAATCCAGGTCAGATGAGAAAAGCAGGAGAGAGAGAGGGAGGAAAAAGAAAAGGATCTATATTTCACTATGAACATGCCAGCTAAATAGGAAAAAAAAAGACTTTTCATTTCAATATATTTTGCTCTCTCCAAGTAAATGATAAAGTAAAAACAATAGAGCAAATGAAAGAGTGACACAAAGTGCTTTTGTCTGTGGATAAAGTTTTCAAAGATTTATGCAAATAATTTTTCGTGCTCATTGCTTTGTGGCACTGATGTGCTGCCATCAGAGCAGGCACAGGAAGATCTCTTACGCACTCTGCTATTTAACACAGACACATACCACTCTACTCTTGAACCGTGAGTAAAAGTACAGGGTGCAGCTGCACGGGGCAGGTATGGCAGCTCTCAATGCATCTGTTTGCACACACTTAGCGGCACTAACCGCTGGYGCCGCTGCAGCCCCGGCGCAGGGCGCCCGGCTCTYGGAGCTGGCACGTCCTCTCAAAGCYCCACGCRCAGCTCTCATGTGCGGGCGCTCCRGTCTGCATTAGCTGGAGCCTTCCTGCACTCAACCACGGCAAAGGCTCTGGGGACCTCCTAAAGCCAGAACAAAATTCCATAAAACAACACAGTTGTGCTGCAGKAAAAAAGAGAAGGAGGGGTAATAATTACTTTTAGGGAAAGAAAAGCGCCCTCCTTTCAAGACAGAAGTTCTCTTTCCTGAGGATCTCTACCGCTGCTGAAGCAGGCAGGAAGGTCAGGTCCTTCTGGCGCCTCCTCACTGATGCTCCAGCCCTGCGGTGAAGGGCTCGGCACCAGTTTCCGCACAAGGCCGCCMGCCAAACCCTTCTCCTCCGTCCACCCTCCTTGTGCTCACGCCATTGGCACGAAGGGAAACCCTGCACGCAGCCCTGCTGCTGAAGGGCCCAGCGGGAGGAGAGACCCTCGCCGTGCACGGCTTCGAGCCGTGCCAGGGCCGCTGCGTCTGCCACGCGAGCCCGTCTAAACGCCCGACTCCCTTTCGCTTCTTTCCTTTGAGCCTGTACTGAGGTGCACAAATAAGAGTGTCGCCCAGTAAATCTCTTTGTGGGGGTCAACATGAGAGCACAGAAAAATTGTCTAGGGAGGGTAAGATTATTTGCTTAGTTCAAAACCACTTTTTTTCTCATTAGCTGTCAGAGGAGGAAGTTGGATAAAATCAATAACTATATTAACTTTAATAAGAATCACAAAAGGGAAAAGTTGAAATGAAGTTAAGCAAATGAAGTTTAATAAYGATTTTTAATTACGAGGGCTTTCATTTCACTTTTCAAGCCCCCTGCCCTCTGCAACCTCTCAATACTTATGAGGCAATGAATAATTCAAGAGCGCGGGCGCTTTGGCCATGCTGGGCTGTGTCCATGCAGGTCTGTGACCAGGCGSGTCAGGGCCAGCTCCGTGCCGGCCGCTGCAGCCCCGTTGGCTCCAGCACGGAGGGCCGGGAGGCGGGCGGGAAGGGGCTGCCTTGGAAAGGGCGACGGGAGGGTGCGTGGGCTGCCGGCCCGGGCCAGGGACACGGAGGAATGCGCCGGCAGGCAGGATGTGCCCGGACGAGCCCCGGCAYGCCGGCCCGCCACGGAGAGGCCTGTCCTCCCTCGGAATGGCATTCCGGCATTCTTCCCGACGGCAAGCTGTCCTCGGGAGCAGGGCAGGAGGAGAAAAGCAAGAGAAACTGCGCACGGGGATGCACCCTCAGGGAGATGCAGAGMGCGCCGCTGGAAACCAGCAGCAGCCAAGCAAGGTGCTGGAAGCCCCGAGGGAAGCTGCGCAGTGAGTGTGCGACGGAGGCGGCTCCCCGGCGGCCAGAGCAAGGCCGGGCTCCCTCTGCAGCCTCCCCGCTACCCGCAGCGCCGCCACGTCCACGGCAGCTCCGCCTCGCAGCCGGGCGCCGCGCTGCCCCGCGGGACGCAGCCCGGGACGCGCTCGCGGCGCTCGCGGCGACGCCGGGCTCGGCGCCCCTGGCAGCTCAGCTGCAGCCGCTACGCTCCGAGCAGCCACGCGCTCTGCGGGTCAGCCACAGCGTTTGCCCAGCGAGCAGAAACCACGTCATCACCAGCACGTGCAGGGCCGGGGTGCCACCACATACACCCGCAGAGAGGCCTGACTGCCCTTCCCGGGCTCAGAATACAGCTCATTTGCAAAACTGGTAGTTTTTCTGCTCCTTCTGCTTCGAAACAGGYTTGGATTTAACCTGCTGCCTGCAGCCTAAGGCAGGAGCTGCASTGTCCGCACTTGGGAAAATTCAACAGCAATGGCCTTTACCTTTGTGCTATTCCTAATTAAAAAACCTACGTCTCTGAGGAGATTCCAGCTTTACTAGCAACTGGGAAACTTGGACATTTTAACTTAATTCAGGAAAAAAAAAAAAAAAGCCACCTGGAAGTGTGTGCTTTGGCTCACAGGCCAGAGCAAAGGCAGCAGCGTGGGGTGCGCTGTGTTGCAGGAGAAAACATCCTTCCCGSTCACGGCGCAGGAACAGCAGTCCTCAGCCTTGGAATGCCGCTGTAAGGAGTGCTTGGAAATGCTCTCTTTTCTCTTCAAAACAGAAAAGCCAACAAATGCAGGGTTTTCTAAAAATCCCGCTCCTACGGAGTCAGTGCTAGACCTTCTCCGGGCCCTCCCGTGTCCTCCGYGGAGTCTGTGGAAAGCCAGGGAACGCATCGAGGCCGACAGGAGCCTCCTGCAGGCTCCTCCAGGCAGGCTTCTCATCTGACTCACCCCAGACGTGCCGGTGCCTTTGCTATTTACCTTCCCATGCAAAACCTGCGCACAGAGCTCACCTCTTGCTGCCTTTGCACACACCAAGGGATTAACGCCGACTTTGCTGTGCAAATCTTAGCACCYGTCTCTCTGAAACCAATGAGATAAGGCAAAGTACTTTGGTCCTCTGAAGGCTAACCAAGTGTCATGTAATTTATAAAGAAAAGGCAGGCTTTACAGGAACACAGATTTCTGCAAAACTGCTTTTAGGGTGGAAGCTGAGTAAATGAAAACTCGTACTGGAGAAGCAGGCTTTGGTTTTGCAGTATTAGCTTCACTGCAACCTGCTTTTCTCATCCAAAAAGCAGAAAATCTTGATTGAACAGATTTTGTTTCTTTTTTCCTTTCTTTCAAAATAACTGCTCGTGTCAGAAAGTGTCAAAACACAATTAGAGGGCTTTTTCCCTCTCTTCGGCACGCTTTCTGACAGTGTTTAATCATTACCTTCCAAATTAGTTTTGAGGAGGACGGAAAATAAACAGAAAATAACCCAATATATACTTGCAGCCCCGTGGCTAGCGCGGCCCCGCTCCACAGTTTCAGTGCCGTTGGACCCCAGTACGTGCTCCCAGGCCGGTGTGAGAGCAGCCCGGGGGTGAGACGAGACGTGGGGGCTCTGGGCCGTCTCCCGCCGGCCAGGAAGGAGCCGCTGGGAGGTCCCGGCCGCAGCGGCAAGGCCGAGGCCGGCAGCGCCTCGGTGCGAGGAGCACCGGCTGTTGCGCTGGCTCTGCAGCCGGCTCGAGCTGCAGCTGCTTCCATCGGGAAGGAGCGGGAAAGGGGCTTCCACTGGGAGAGGGGAAGGACGCCCCGAAAGGGGGGCTCTGCCTTGCGTCCTCACTCCGTAGCGTTCCCCTTTGCCCTAAGAGCTTGGTTGAATGAACAGAGCCCGCATCTGAGCAAGGCTTCAGCGAAAGGYGCCGCTGGGGAGGCGATGGAACCCGGCCCCTCGGCCCCCCACAGCCGCCCTCCGCGCACGGACCCCCGCAGCGGCGCCCGCTGCAGCAGCCTTTGCCACGCCAAGGAGGTCCCGGCAGAGCTGGGACCAGCACCAAAGCCTGGCAGCAACCGGGGGCCCGAGGCAGCACCGCGCAACGGGCCCCGCTTTGCCCACAGTGCACACAGGAAGAAACTGCATCTCGAACAAAAACAAACAGAAAATAAAATAAACCYGCAAGCAGCGAGGCGCCTGGCCTCGCTGGAGGTGAGCGCCACAGCTGCCTCGCACTTCTTGCTTTTATTTCCATTTATTGTGTTTCTTTTCCTCTTCTGGCAGCTCTGCAAGGGCTGAGAGGAGCTCAGCATGTTGCGTTAGAGCTTCCCTCACCCTTAGGYAGGCTTTGGGTGTTGGGGAATGATGACACTACAGAGCACACRGAAAGGAAAAGTGATCTGCTGGCACCGGCATAATAATTTTCTGGCAAGTTCTGCTGAAAATTAATGAGAAATACATGCAGTTGTGGTCATATTAGCCAATATTGACTCTCTTGGACTAGTTACCAGATGAAATCATGCCCTGGAATGCAGTCCGCTTTGCCAGGAGCATTATTTCGCTCCGGAATTCAATTTTTCAACCCCAGAAACAACGTTATGTCTAAGCTGGAAATTCCAGACAAGCGCGTCACGTTTTAAACACGTACTTTTAGCAGAAGGAAACCAAGCCATGCTCAGCGCCGTGCGTCCTGCCTCGGCAGCCCCGGCACCACCGCGCTGCTCCGCTCTGCCCATGCGTGCCCTGCCACGGCAGCCTGCCCCTCTCTGGGCAGCCTGCTTGGGAGCTGCGTGGGCAGCACCCTGCCTGAAGCCTGAAGGGCTGCGGGGTTGTCCCGCAGCTCTGCGCCTCGACGGGAACACGGGGGCTGCACGTGAGCACAGCAGACAGCAATCGGGTGCCAGGAAAACGCGCCATCCTCCGCCCCAAACATCAAAATAACTCCCCTGCACACAAACAAAGGGGGGGTTAATTCCTGCCTTCCTTTGCAATTCCCTCAGACACGTTTTGTGTCTGAAAGAAACGCATCGGGAGCTGAAAGGAGCAGGATGCTCTCCACGAGGCCGTGCGTCCACGGCCAGCAGAGCAGCGGTGTCCTGCGGGCGCGCGCGTGGCGAGCGAGCGCGGGAGCCGCTCCGGCGCCGCGCAGGCACCCCGTGCACCCAGCACACACCGCAGCTCGCCGCACGCCACCCAGCCGCTCCGCAYGGAGACCATCGATCTGATTTCTCCGTGATTATCTTTTCAGCAATTGGATCCAGCTGGTCAGGAATCTTCAGTGGGAGGTTAATGAATATTGCTGAGCTTGCAGAACAAAATGTTGAGCTTCAAACAACTCTGGGGTTCATTTTTAATGAAATGTTTTAAATTCTTGGATTTTATCTATTTTGCAAGCTTCAGAAGCAGCCTTGGTGCTCTTTTAAGTTGCTTCCTTGATTTTTTTTTTTTCATAAGAAGGAACTCATGTATGAAAATGCATCACATTGTTGCTCTTTTAACCCAAACAGTATGCAAAAATCAAAGCGTTCCCATCTTGTGTCCATGAAAAATTGATACGGCTCCAATATTTCTTTGCAAATGAGTAGGGCTGCACACAAGAATCTACAATAAGCTCTACTTTTATGACCACACGGGGGAAAAATGCAAGGAATAGGAGTTGCTGGGAGCGGAGGGCACCGGGGGCCGCCAGCACGGCCGCGTGCGGACGCCTCCCGCGGTGGCTCTGCCCAAGCGGCCGGGAAAGCCCTGCCGGAGCCCTGCCTTGCCGGGCTCAGTGTTGCCACCTCGGCTATTATTACCCTGTTACCAAGAAGGAAGCATTAATGGCTCTGTTGTCCGGCCAGAAAGCAGGCGCTCACCATGCGAACGGACGCTTGCCAGCTCTGTGACTGGGGCCTATTTTTGTCTTCCACGGCCGGGCATGTTTTTCCCACCGGAATAGCAGAACAGAGAGGGGTAGCCCGCTCCGGCCTTGCAGAGCTTTCTGCTCCCTGCCCGGCCCCTTTAGTGCCCACGTGCTTCAGCCAGGACGGCCCGAGCAAACCCATGGCAGGAGGGACCCTGGCTCAGGGAACAGGCCACTCAGGAGACACAGGAACTTCTGCCTGAGGCTGCCGGCCGTCGGGTGCCCGCTGTATTTCCAAGAAGCTGTTTGTGCACATTGCTTCACTTCTCATTTTATGGGCAATGTCTGCTCCACATCTCCGGTGCGTATCCTGCTCACAAAACACGAGCGCCCTGGGATGTGTCACGGGGCCTCCTGGGTCACCTGTGTTTGCTGTTGAGATTTCATCCCCTTTATTCTTCTAAGGAAGGACGTTGGGGATGCATTATATACTCCTTACACACCATTCCTAATTCCATCCTCTCCTTTTCATCTGCATCACCATGAGGATCACTATGAAGCTCTAGGTGAAAACGTCCATGGCAGAGGCCAGCTCTGCCAAACATGGGAGCTTTATGGCCCTACAGAACCAAATGCCAAAGAAGTCAAGAACAGATCAAATCCACGCTCATATATATTTTTTCCAGCGCTGGCATTTACAGAGACCTTTGTGACAATTTTATGCCTCCTCTTGTTTATGTCTAAGCAAATGTTAGGAGGGTAAGTGTGCTGTCTGCTTCCATTCCTGCCTATCTCCTTCCTGCCAAAACTGTTTTGCAAGATCTTAATGCTTTTGAGTTAGCTCTGCAGCTCTCTACGGCACCCGGGTTCTTTTGTGTGTTTATCCCCTAGCTAAACACAGGCGAACACAAAAATGACACATCACCTCTTTGTGGAAAGAAATAAATTGACCTTCAGTCTGGCTTTGCCTTTTTGCTGTATAAAATAGCAAAAAAAAAAAAAAAAAAAAAAAAAGACAAGTACTTAATGCACAGCCACAGTGACTCTTAGGCAAATCCACTCTTAACTCTTAAGCAAATCCGCAGCGCACGAACGCACAAACAGACATTTATTTTGTTCCAGCTCTGGCGTTTTTACATCAGTTCACTATCAACAGGAAGCAAACTGTTTGAGAAACGCCAGACCAATGGCTCTGTGCAACCTCCCAGCCTCCTAAAGCCACGCTCTGAAGCCCCCGAAAGGGCAAAACCCCTCGAGCGCGACCGGCAGTAGCTCCCCGTGAGAGGCAGCGGCAGGAGCGCCGCTCCAGCCCCAAGCAAACCCAGCCTGGCAGCAAGTTCAAAGAGGCTCCGGGCTCCTTCTGAAGCCAGGGTAGCAACCAGGAGGGGAAGTGGGGCAGACTGCTCCTTATGGCTTGTGAAACACACGGATCCCGCGAGGAGGCTCCTYGGCGAGCAGCACGACCACGCTCGCCAGCCCTGCGCGCCGCGCTGACCGGCCGATTCCTGTAGCCCTTCCTCTTCACCCAAGCCTGGCAGAGAGCAATGGGGGAGAGGACACATTCCAGTGATTTGCACGGGAAACTTCCATTAACTTGCATGTCCCTGGCACCGTGCGAAGGTCAGCACAGGCGCCTGCGAGTCCCAGCTGCTGCGCAGTGCTCCGGGTATCTGCACCCATGGGCGTAAGGGCATTCTGTGCTGAAGATCAGCTGCGGGTGGGCTCTGTCTTCCAGGAAATTGCTGGATACAGGGATATTAGAGGCACTGGCAAGGATAGTAAAAAGAGCCCTCTTGGTGTGCGTGGCTTTGCAAAATAATCTTACTCCAAATTGCCATTTAACCACTTCATACGGTTCATAAAGGATTCCAGGAGCACTGTGTGTATTTTAAGACCCGCGGTGATATTCAAGAGGAGGCTCCCCCATTTAGAAAGCTGTAATTGACACTTTGGTTCTGAGTACATGGAGCACTTACCGTGCAAGGGAGCTCGCGGCAACTATTTCTGAGGCAACTTCAAAGGCTGTCGGGAATCTCCTCTGTGGAATCTGCTCTGTGGAATCTCCTCTCTGGAATCTCCTCTATGGAATGTCCCCTGTGGAACCTCTTCTCTGGAATCTCCTCTCTGGAATCTCCTCTATGGAATGTCCCCTGTGGAACCTCCTCTCTGGAATCTCCCCTGTGGAAAGCCATGTGGGCCCTGGGGTTCCGACCCGGCGGCCGAGACAGACAGGGCCTCTCCTAACCCAGTCCCCAACAAGGGGTCCCCCCTTGTCCCCTCCAGGCCTCTGCCAGGCTGACACAAGAGCCCCGAGCCCCAGGTTCTTGCTGGCCATGACTTGTACTGGTCCTTGCACATAGCAGGAGCTTCTCAGCCTGCACTGCTGGCCGTAACGCAGAGATTTAAGCATTTCCTAATTCCTGTGAACATACAGAGTGCGCACACCCTTGGCGAGACGGACACTCAGGATGTACATCCTTTATAATCCTTTATCTGTAATGCATACATATGGTTTCCATAAACAAGAGCGAGGCCAGACAATCATGAAGACAGAAGAGAATGAAAACTGAAAAGAAGAGCATTACACCTAAAGACACCGCACCAATATCTCCTGAGCTGCTAGACACAGCTGCTATTTTTAAAGCAGGGACCATCCACAAGTCAGACTAGTCACATTCGTCTTACAATGCAAAGGAGTGATTACAGCTCTCAAAGCCAGAAAAAATAACCGGCTGCCATGGAATATTGTAACTGCGATATTCCCAGAGCAGTATCTCCTGCTGGGCCAGAAAGGGCCAAACTAGCGAAGGACAGGCTCCAAAAGAGGGGAATACTCTGCCCCTCACTTCATACCAAGAAGAGCATATGTGATATAGGGATCACACTCAGTCACCTCTATTTGGGTCTTCACAAAATGCTGGGTAAGGCAACCGAGTGTCTGCTTGTTGAATCGCGGTCACTGCAGCTCAGAGACGCTGCTTTCCATGGAAGAGCAGTCCCGGGCAGGTGCTGCAGGCACATGCACCAGGGCCACCTGAAAGACCCGGGGTCCTGTGTGCGCCTACACACATTATCAGTAACTGGGCAATATCTGGGCATGTACAGACAAGTTTAAACACCACATAGTATTGCATACACACGTTTCTGGAGAGATTAGATGGTTGTTCTCAAGAAAGGACAGGAAATGATTGGGGGAAAATTATGAAAACTAGAATAATCACCATGCTAATCACCAAAGTGGGTTTGAGATGCAAAGGGATTTAATTCATCAATTTGCACAGATTAGGGAAAACTGAGATTCACTGCATTAAGAGCGCCTATTTATTTCTTAAAACCTTTCTTGGCCGGGAGCCATTAGGAACTTGTAAACGACTAGAATTATTGGTCTTTGATGGGCTCTCCTAAAGGGGACAGAGGGGAGAAAATGGCAGATTTGAGTCATTAGGCTCATCTTCTGTTAGCTCTGGTACTTTGCAAAAATACGTGTTGGAGCATAAACAGGTGACAACTGCCTAACTATGACCCAGTGGGAGCGGGGGCCATGCCCCGTCTGGCCACGCAGCGCTCCCGGCCAACCCGCCTGTCCAAAGCGAGCTCCACATCTGCCCTGCTCCTCTTACCCCATCGCTGTTCCCCTCCGCAGCTTCCCTTCTCCTCGTGATGCAAACTGTCCTGAAGGGAATGAAGCCATTCCAGCCTATGTGATTTACAAGCCAGAACGTGCTCTTAGGCTTTACTGCGCAAGAGATTAGCACTCCAGTGCATTTCATTAACTACACATCAGCACTGACTGAAGTTACTGCATGCACAGGTTTTTGGAAGAAATGCTTATGTTGCTTTTCTAAAGGGGAAGTAAAGACGGCATTTAAAGGAGAAAAAAAACCTGGAATCTCTAAAAGAGTTCTATAACAGATTTTTTTCAAAATTACATTTACGTTATGGCTATGCTAGAATGAATACTTGAGTTTGCCTTGAATACTGCTTCTTCACTGAAACTGTGACCAAAAGAATTGTGTGAAATAACCAGAATTTGCAGAGTCCAATCCTGCAAAGCCTTGTTTTGGTCGGCGAGGCGCCTCCGACTCCCGCACACTTGGAATCGAGAGTTGGGGCTTGCTGCTCACTCCAGCAGAGCTGCCCTGCTCTCCTTGCTTACGTGAAACCAGAAAAATGGTTTAAACTGTTGTTATGTCCGCTTATTTCCTTGTGTTGCCAGAACTGTGTAAAAGAATTTGAAGCTATGGTATGTCTAGATTAGGATGAAAGCCAGCACATTCCCATGGAACGAATTTTAAAATCCTACTGCAGACAGGGTAAGTGGTATTTTAAGATGTTAACTTCTCTATGGCTCGCTCATCCATCTATAATGCATTAAAATACACCATTTATCCTTGCTCTGCAGGAACTAAAAGAGAACAGGTCCAAAAATCGGTGTGAGATGAAACACGTTTTTCAGGAGCGGCATTAGCCATAAACAAGTGCCTGCTTAGTCCCAGAATCCCAAACTTGAATGTCTGACAGCCTTTTCTCCTTGTTCTACAGTATTTATCAGGTGTTAACAAATGACTAAAGTGTAACTAAAACTTGTAGGGATCTTTAAGGTTTTCTTTTTTGTTTTACTAAGTTTTCTTCCCTGCTATTTCTCATACTGATTGCGTACCCTGAAAGACAACACTAATGTGAGAAATTATGACAGCAAGAGAACTGTGAGAAAGCAAGCCGAAAAACTGTGTGAAGACCTTTCAATTTAGCATCTCTGAAAGCTCTGGCATTTAATTTCCAATTCCAGGAGTTAATGAGCACTTTCCAGAAGGGATATCCCTGTTAGCAATTCAACAGCTCCACTCTTTCAATTAATAAGCAGGACCACACTCATGCTGACAAACCTAAGAGCAAAAATGGTCCAATCCCCCAGCCCAAGAACATCCTTTGTGCAGGTGACCTGCAAAGGACCTTCCCGAATGCAACCCCGGACAGTCACAGCCCTTCCCCGAGAGCCTGGCAGGTTTCAACTCCTTTTACGTATCGTTTTGGGGAAAGGCAGGGGAATTGCTTTGCCCCTYGGCGCTGCAGAGCCCTGCCCGTTGCGCGCAGCTCAGCACAGTGTGCCAGCACTGCCCGCGGGCGCAGGACAGGCCTCCTGACCCGYCCCAGCAGGGACAGACTCGCCTGGCGGTCACGCAAAGCGTGGCCTAGGGAAGCCGAGCTCTCCCTGTTAACAACACAACAGGCCTGTTAGTTAGATGTGGAGCTGTTCCTGTAGCTGTGATGGTGCAAAGGCAGCCTTAGCGCAGACCAGGAGTGAATCGGGAGGAGGATTCACCACTGTGTTCAAGCAGCTTCGAAAACAGAGGCATGTGGGGAAGAAAACCGCTTTGTTCCTAAGGGTGGCAGGCAGCAGGGATGGCTTGTTGGCTTCCTGCTCTCCCCCTCATCTAGATGCCAGCCACGCAGAAAACACCTACTCTTATTATTACTGCTTAACCTCCCCTTCACAAACTGTTTAACTCACCGCACTGACAATGGCAAAAGCTCCTCTCAGCAGCAGGGGCTCGGGGTAGCGTTGCTGAGCACGTCAAGGGCTCTGCTCTCGCATTACACAGGGAAAAGAAGCGCACCGTTCTGCGGGGGGGAGGAAGGCGCCGTGTGCGGCACGGCCGGGCGGTGCAGGCCTTTTCCCAGCTGACCCGCGTTCCTATCAACTGCTGCAGCAGGTGACGGAGCAGAAGGCACAGGAAGGAGTCCYGGAACCACCCAGCTCCCCGAAAGGCCACAGTCCCGAGTCCACCCCGGTGCACAACCGCTCAAGGAYGTGGCGCAGGACTCGGGAGGCGCCGTGCTCCGCTGACCGGAGAGGCCCCGCGCACGGTGCCGCCGGGACGCAGTCCCCCACAGCTGGGTCAGCACCCGCTCCCGGCTAAGGGCTGCTGCTCCTCCGAGGGACCAAAGCAGGGAAACACCCGGAGGTGGCCAGGGGGTGCTGGCTCGCACTGTGACAGCCTCTCAACTCAATACAGAACGCAGGGTAAGCTTGCTTTCTGCCATCTTAGAACTGCTGCAAAGAAGAATAAAGAGTGAGTGAAGGTCTTTGGGGTTTGAGGGGCCTCTTCTCTCCCAGCTGGCAAACCTACTGGTGTGCGTTACGCTGCCCCGCGGCGCCGGGGTTGTGGCGGGGCAGCGGGAGCCGCGTGGCGGCGCGGCGGCCTGCGAGCGGCGCGGGGCGCGTGGGCAGCCGGCCGGGCCTGCCATGCACCAGCCGGGGGGGAAAGACGGCCGCCCGCGCCGCTCCTCCCAGCCCAGCGGCCGCCTTCCGCCGCACAGGCCAACTAACGTTCCCTGGGGGGCGGTTAATTAAACCGAGTGTCCGCCAGCACACCAGGCCGGGCTGGGGTGGCCATCACACCTCCCCAGAAGCCGCAGACGGACACACCTCCCAGATAAAGGCCATTTATCATCCACCCCAGAGACTTTCTGGGATCCGTCCCCCTCTKGCGGGCCTCGCTGCGGCCACAGAGTCCCTTTCTCATCAGCCTGACAGGTCCATACAATGCTTAATTGACTTGCCYGGGGTCCTGCTTTTTATTTCCTTGGGGGAAGCGGGGGCTAGAGGTGGTGATGGACATAGATCCAGTCCTTTTCGCCTGCAGTGAAAAGCCTCCCATTATAATGCCATCCATTTGCAACTTTGACCCCCTAGGAGATGCTCTGTGGACAACTGTTTTCCTCCTGAAGGCAGAGCTGGGAAAAACACAGCCCTGAATTCTGAACTGGTTTGGYTTTTGTTTTCAGATTGCTATAAAAATACGGCATTCAAGAGCCACTTATGCTGAAGCTGGATTCCACAAACACCAGAACAAGGTCACGGCTGCAGAAACATGGGCGGCAAGTGAGAAAGTCCTAGAAGAGTCACCTGCAGCAGAGAGCTCCTGTAAGCGCCACACATAAATCAACGGTCTGGAGGTCTCCAGGACCTGCAGCCATGAGCCCCAGAGCTCTTTGTGGGCGCCGGTGCTGCTCCAAGGGCCAGGACACGGCACCCCATGCCCGCAGCCCGGCTAGTGGCACCTCCCAGGAGCAGCGCCCCGGGAAGTCGCGCGGCTCCGGCAGGAGCAGGGCCCTCCCGCTGCCCCGGCCAGCTCCGGCACCCTGAGCCCTGTGCCCAGGGCAAGGACAGCACCCAGTCTGCACCCCSACGTCTCCTGCATGGTTAGTTTCCTGCCAGGTCAGCAAGGCCAGTCCAGTCCCCGAGGTCTCCGGCACCTCCCAAGGCTACGGAGAAGGGCTGCGCAGAGCGGAGCAGGACAGAGCGCGGAGGGGATGGGACTGCAACCCCGGCCTCCGCTGGCTGCTGCCAAAGCCAGGCTTTGCTGAAACGTGTGTGCTGCAAACCTGGCGCTCTTTCCTCTGGGGGAAGAGAGGGGCTAACTCTGCTTGGTGGCACCGGGGATGGGGGCAGCCCACCAAACCCGCACATTGCCCCAGCACATGAGTTTGACACCGTGGCAAAGACATTCAGCTCCGTACATGAACACGTGGGAGATCCACGGGCYCCCAGGGCCTCCCCGGCCCGGCTGGGGTCTGCACACGCTGTCACTTGCATGGAATAAAGCGCAGGAAATTCTCAACAGAAAAACAAGGAAATTGGGTTTCTTATACAATTTGCAGCTTAGGAAAGCCGCCTTTAATTAGCAGTGAATATTGGAGAGTAAGAAACTGTCCCTGTGATGTGTGTTCACTAAATATACTTAGTGTCTATTTGCTGTATTAAAATCAATTTCCATAATTAGATAACAAAAAAGAGAAAACTAAGAGAGACAGGAACTGTCTGAGTGCATGCTGGAATAACATCCAGACAATGCAATAAAAATGAAAGGAAATCTGCAATTAAGGATTAAGGCATTCCATAAAGCATTTTGCTAACTTGACAGCTTAGCACCTCTCCTATGTTTTACTCTGCCTTTAAAGGATGCTGCTTTTGCACCCTGCCCGCACAGGGGCTGCTACGCGTTCCCAGCAAGTCCAACGCCGCCGCTTCCTGAAGGTCCCTCRCTCCAGAGCCCTTTGCACCGTCGGGAGGCAGACAGAGGGTGCTGAATTCTTCAGGTGAAAGCATTCAAATGAAAAGAATAATGACTATACACAGAATTAATGAACGAGTCTATTTCAATGGATAAATTCAGCTTATATTGTATGTTTATGTATTAATATATTATAATTAATTCCCTGGAGGACTAATGCTGGCTTGGCCTGGAACCAAAGCAGCTGTCTTGGGGGATTCTCTGCATGGTACTCCCTCTTAAATACACTAGCAGCAGACACTTATCCACTTTTAGGCCTTTTATAATGTTTGCATGGACAAAAATAAAGAAAGGAGCAGAGACGGGAGGCGTGGGGAGCGGAGAATAAAAACAAAAAGCAAGCCGTGCAGCCTGGMAGCCAGGAAGAGCGCGCTTCCCGCAGCCCAGCTCCAGGGGGGCTTTCTGGGGCTCTCAATGGCGATTCAGAGCGCCGACGCCTGCAGGAGGAAACCGGGCTAAAGAGATTAGCTGCGTTTGCAATTGTGTATGGGGTTGGTTATTTTACATTCGGCTTCTGATGTCCTTTTCTATTCCGGAGACGGAGCTCAGAAGCCCGGCTTTGTTTGCTGCCGCTTGGAAGGGGGATGYGGGGAGGCAGCTTTTAGCGGCTCCGCAAGGCGAGGACGGCCGTGCTYGCTCCCAAATCCCAGCGCTGCGTCCCAAACTTGGCCGTTGCCTCCTGCTATATCAAATCCATGACTTTCAAAGTGGTTTCCAGCGTACACTCGGCTAGTGCTGCAGGGTATTTCACATGGATGTACTGGGACCGGGCCCTCTGCATGAGCAAAAAATCCCACTGTTTTTCCTCTTCAGCTGCAGCATCTGGGCTGGGAGAGTGCAAGGCTCCAGCCCCAGCAAAAGCAACTAATTCAGCAAAGCATAATTCAGAGAGAGATCTTCACAGAAAATACAGCCATTAATTAAATAAAAATAATAACRTTGCATCAAATACTTATATAGCAGTGAGGCATCTTAGCACCAGAAATATTTAAATTCTCAAACCTCAAGGGAAAACTAGCAGATTAGCCAACGTGCCACAGCAGTTGCCACGCAGTTTCAGGTGTCCAGGCTCCCTCGCCAGTCCTGTGCCCACGGGTCCCGTACCCACGGGTCCCGTACCCATGGGTCCCGTACCCACGGGTCCCGTGCCCACGGGTCCCGTGCCCACGCTCCGCTCTTGCTGGGCAGGATGGGACCCAGCTGGTTGCCGTGCGCCTGTGGCCCTGTGCGCACAGGCCTGCCACGCAGCTCAAACGCTGCCTTTTACAATGCTAGGTATTACGAGAGGCCTACGTTACTTTTCCATATCATTCAGGGCTTTCAAAATATTTTCCAGTATGTAAAATAGCATTAGTGGGGCAGAGGATTTCACGGACTATCCTGTCACATTGTTTTATATAAAAGGATTAAATTAGTGCGAGTCGACTCTGTCAATGAGATGCTCGTCCGCAAGCCTCATCCATATGTGTTACAGAGCGCAGCAAGACACGGAGAGATTAAGGTCACGCGGACTAAACCGGCGTAAGCCGCCGTCCCTAAAGCTGCTCGTGTCCACGATGGGGCTATTTAGGAGCCCGCGGGGCGCAGCAGCTGCGCAGGGGCCGGACACCACTGCGCAGGACGACACCGCTGTTGCCAGCTCATTTCTACGACTGGTAGATTCCAAAGCACCGTGGGAAGGGGCACACTGGTATGTGTCAGCCCAACATTTGAGACTCTCTTTTGGACAGGCTGCGTTGCTCCCCGCGCTTGCCAGGTTAGGCCTCCCCATGTGCATCCCAACCATCCTTTGCCCCGGGACGGCTCCTGGGCAGGTACAGGAGGGCACTGCAACATCCCAAGGCCCAGGGGCTCCGCATTCTGCAGGTGCCTCCGCTGCTTATTAAAACATTAAAACAAAGCAGACTAGCACTGAAAGGGAAATACAAAGCGTTGGGTGGGACATTCTGGCGCTGCAGGCGAGGCCCCGGCCCCACCGTCGCTGCTGTCCGGCTGCCTGGCCCCGGCGGGTGGGAGGGAGGGCAAAGGCCCCGGCTCGAGATCCCTGCGGGAAGGGCTGGCCCGAGGTCAGACCCGCATCTCCTCCCAGCGGAAAGGACAGCGCGGTGGAGGAAGAGCAACCGCCAAGGAAACTATTATTAGCTTCTCTCACACAGCTTAAAAATAAAACCTGCGCCAAAGTAAAATGAAATATGCAAGCAGGATAACCACGTCCATAGAGCTTTGGGATTCATGTGAGCGCATGCCCCAGGATCTATGCAAAGAGTAGCCTCAAGCAGGAGCGCAAGTATGAAACACGCTCGTAAGAGAGGACAATGCTGCAAAGACAGRCCTCGCTCGGAGACCTTTCCAGAAACACTTGTGGAGCTGCATTTTAACCGAAGCCAGTGGTGGATGTTTCCCAGTGTTTCCTGGCCCGGGATGCAAGCACGCGTGCTGTGCACCCCTCGCCTCCCTGCTGCCTCCCTGCCCCGCGTCGCCTCCTCCAAGGAAAGACGGCGCGGGAGGTAAGGACTAGCCAAGGCTCTGGGAGAAGGGATGGAGTCCCGACACGGCATTCCCGTTCCCGGAGAGCGGACAGCACAAAGTGGCATGAGGCAAGGCCGCGGTGCTGCTACCCCTGCCATGTGTGAAGCAACCGAGAAGGGGCTGCCGGCTCCAGGGCCAGGAGAGCAGCACCTCCAGCCCCAGGGATGGGGAAGGGAGCATTGGGCTGCAAACAGAGCGAATTTCAGCCCTGAGAAGCATCCCGCCCTGCACTTCAGCCTGATCCACATCCCAGAAGGAAGATTAATCCGCTAAGCCTCTCAGCTCCCAGAAACGATACTCAGAGGCAAACAGCTCTCCGCAGTCGCGCTCTTCCTCAGATCACAATCAGGGAACGGCGGCACGGGGCTCGCTGTGGCAGGCAGATTTGCAGCCTCCCCAGGAGCAGCCGCTCACGGGCGCCCGACAGCCCCGCGGGAGGCTCCGGCCGAGGTGCCAGGCGCCGGCCAGCCCGGAGGCTCCCTGTGCTCCCCGGCGCCGCCATCCCGGGTGCCGCCGGACCTGGACGTGGCCGGGGCACGCTCAGCACGGACAGCGCTGACGCGCTCCTCGGATCCACCAAGCGACGGGCGGAGCAGCCACGAGCGGAGCAGCCTCGAGCGGAGCAGCCGCGCGGACACCACGGACACCTGGTGCAGAGCTCACGGACACCCCGGCACCTCTGCAGGCCATTTACGATGAAGATTCAAGCTCCTCACCCCTTCTTAAGAAGCCACCTCAAGGTTTTGCTACAGAGAAATGAGTTCCTTTGAGGCTTCATCCTGCCACAGCTTTGTTTGGAGGAGGTTTTTGCACAAGGATGGGGAAGCAAGGAGCAAAGACCTGGAACGTCCTGGTCACAGCATCTAGGAAACCAGGGGGCACCCTTTTTCCTTTGTTTTTCAAGTTTGCCACTTTTAAGGCATTTCCCTGCAAACTTGTTTTAATTTAGACTGTAAACCATCTGAACAGTCAAGCTTAATTTTTTAATGTGTTTATACTTCATACTACACAGATACCTCAGCACTGAAACAGTGAATTATGCCTTTTYATATGTAAATTAATATAAATGATTTCTGGCTGAAGAAAAACTGCCTTTTAGTATGTTATTCTCTCCTGGAATCAGAGAGGGCTGGAGCAAGCAAGGCTAGGCAATAAAATCCATGCAACAGAAGGTGAAACAGAAACRTGGAGCTCGCTCGGGTTGTCAGGCAAGGGCAGCCTGGCTGCTGAGCCCACCCTCAAACCCAGTGCTGCAGAGGCAGGGTACGTGCTGTTTTATTCCAGGTTCAAGTATTTGTCCACATTTTCTTCCCAAAGCCAAAAGTCATCTCTACACTAGCGAAGGGAGGCTGCACATGAGGACGATAGGAAGAGAAAAATAGTCTATTGTTAATGTTTAATTATTTGACAGCCGAGTGGGCTGGGAAACGGAGCAGACGTAGCGAAAAGGAGCGCGTCTCTTGAGCAGTTCAGGTCTGTCCTCGCGCCAGGACTTGGGCATCTTGAGCTCCAGGATTTGCACTTGAGCTGTGCAAGGCTCAGAGCTGGCRAGTCGGGCAGGTCAGGCAGGAAAACCGACCGTGAACTCGCAATTACCTCTAATTAATTCATTTCTTTGTAACCCGCTCTAAGGAGCCTTGATTACTTCAACACCTTCCTAATCCCGCTCTTGGGCAGCTTTCACAACCTCACACCTACATTTTGTGGTCTCAACAATGATCCATTCTGCAGAGATCTGGGTAATTTCCAACACATTCTCCCACTCCAGTTGGCCCCTTTTAAGGATCAGAAATAAAATAAAATAAAAGGGCCRCACTGTAACTAATCCTTCTACCCTTCAAAAAATAAAAATCAACTCAGCAAGCTCCATATAACTAATGGCGAAGGAACATAAGCCTGGAAGAAGCGARTTAAACAGAAGATTTTACAGCGAACCCTTGGCTCTGCAGTGTTGAATTTCAGCTGCACAGGAGGGCTCCTTTTTCCCCCGAGCTCTGCTGAAAGCTTTCGTGATACAGTTCGGTGACAGCACTAATTCTGTGTAACCAAAGTGCGCTAATTGAAATGCAACCCATCATTTCCTTCCAGGTGGTTTGCTCTTAATACCCGCGCTGCACCRGGGTTTTGATGCGTGGCTGCACCCACTGTGCCATTGGGAGGAAGGGAAAGAAAGGCCCTGGCAGCTCTCGCAGGGATGATGAAAAGCCCAGACACGGAAGGGAGAGGGGACAGAGGCCRCCTCCCTTTAGTGCAGGCCACCGTGTACCGCAGGGCTCTCCAATGGTGGCCGAGCTGGCACTTGGTGCCCTGGGGACAGCTGTGGCACAGGGTGGCCAGGAACCCGGCCTGGCTGCCGGGCCTGCGCTCCAGCTGACACCTGACTTGGGATGGAGCTTGGCGGGAAGCGAGGCATCTGGAAAGGAGCCCGCGACTCCCGTCTGGGGAACAACGAGCAGCTAATACAGCAGCTGAAATGAGACATGACTCAATTAATGAGAGCTGATGGGGCTAATGACTAAACAGATGGTATTCCTGAAAAAAAAAAAAAGGAAGACAAGGGAGGGGGAATATAGCTGTGGCATTGGACCTGCTGCAGCTTACATGGCAGCTCTTAACAACGTCTCTTGCAGAGCACCAAAACCAGAGAAAAACCAAGGCCGTTCACCTTGGAAGCAATAGAGAGGAAACTGGGCTGATAAAGCAAATGAAAAGGTCCTGTAAGCAGAAAGGGTTTCTACCACACTCACCAATAGGCGGGTGGGAATTTCTCTACAACCACAAAGTCTACCTCCAGCTCCACCCACTCCTCTTTCTTCSACAATTCACAGCAAGGACACCTTGCAAGATGCAAGCGCTTTGGGCAGAGACCCGGCTCGACCTGAAGGAGCTTCTGGTTGCAGAGCCCCATACTGTACTGCTGCRAGCGCACTTGTGTATGAAGACATGGGGACAGAGGGAGTGGATGTCCCCAGGACACTGCTGCCCGTTCCCGGGGCAGCCTGGAGAAGCTCCAAGCAGACTTGATCCCACTTGCTGCTGTAGCTCCGCTGGGATTATGGCTCCGCTGGGACTACGGCTCGGCCCTTCCAGGCCGTTGGACTGTCAAGGCGGGTGAACATTAGGCGCAAGGAGAGGCTGCTYTGCTTTTTGATGACCTGTCAGCTTCAATTATATTTGTGACATTTATCATAGGCCTGAGAAAGCGTAATGAGCAGGAGTCCGCAGTGCTGAGCAAAGCGTGGCCGCCTGCGCTCCTCCGTGAGCCCTGTTCGGGGCCAGCAGCGCAGACGGTGCCGCCGGTGTCCCCTGCTGCCCGTGTCCCCTGCTAGCAGCACCTCCACAAAGCAGCCCCGCCACCTCCCTCCCCCTTCGCCACCAGCCCGTTAAAGACTCAGCCTTATGGTCGCATCCCTCACGTGGCTTGAGCTTCTGGGCCTGGGTTGCCTGCACTGGAGGGCTCCAAGGAGACGGCGAGGGCACGGGGCCATTCTTGTGGCTCTGACCTCTAGGCGGGGGTTATTCAATGGCGGGAGAGAAAGCCGGGGGAACACAATACTCATTATCTTTGTTCCCAGGAATTTACACTTCTGAGCAGGATTCAGCTGACAGCACCAAGCTCCCCGATGGCTGCGGCAGCGACGCCTCTCCCGCTCCAACAAAAGCAGCCGTGTCTGGTGCTGGCCCGCGTCGCTGCTTCCAGCCTCAGGGACCTTGAAAGGTGCTGGGACAGCGGCACGGGCGGCCCCGAGGCAGGACCAAGGTGCGAGCGGAGCCTCACAGAGCCCTTGAGACGCCCACGCTGCGGACAGGCGCGAGACAAAGCCCGGACCCGCCACGCTAAAGCAGGGCTTAAAAGCAGGCAGGTTTCGGTTCCGGTGCCTGAGGCACGGAACCGCCTTGGTGGAAAAATTAACCTTCCAGGCGGGAACTTCTAAGGCTTGCCCTACACACCTTGGCACTGGCAATTGCTTAGGTCTCACCTTAAACTGTAGAATTAACCTGGCTACACCTCCCTCACTAACACCAGCTCTAGTGGCAGTTTATTCTTACATTCAGCTTACAAGCCCCAAACAGGTGAATATAACGTCTTTTTCAAAGAAAAGTGGCCAAGTGCCAACTAGAGCGATTTTTAATGACTTTTCCATGCACCCCTAATGTTTCTTAATCCCAGATTCACGAGGTTTTAGGATTTTTCAGTCATTAATCCATGGCTGAAGCTCACAGAGAGGCGGAGGGTTTTGAGCACCTTGCCCGGGGTGTGCAGCACCCCGAAGGAGCGGTGCCAAGGAGGGGGGCAGCTAATGCCGCCTCCCTTGCAGACACGGCAGCATTTCAACCCCAAATCCTGTCATTAGGTGTTTAATCTCCAGCCAGTTTTATTTCCTGAGAGTTCCTTGAGAGAGGTGGCTAATGAGAGAGGCTCTATAGAGAGGGAGAATGCAGCTGATTGCACATGCAAATCTGTGCCTGGATTTCCTTCAGGGAAGGGGATTTGCAGCTGAATGGGTTAATGATAAAAGTGATTGCTTGGGTTTCCTTTCCTTTTTTTTTTTTTCCCCTTCTTTTTTTTCCCCCTCGCAAGCGCTGCAGTTGAACACCAYGGGCTCTGTGAAGGGGAAGGATGGTTACGGATGGAGAGATTAAACATTACAAAGCCATTTTGGCTGCTTAAAGTACTTCTGGCAGGGCTGATGGCGCTGGTGGCTGCGGCGAGGGGGACCSTGCGGAGCCTCCTTGTCCCAGCGCCCACCTGCAGGGAGCTGGKCTGGGACCAGGAGCAGAAAGGGGCACAGGGATATTGCCGTGAAGCCGTGGTTAAGAGCCCCCACGGGGGCTGCTGCCTGTGCTGGCTGTGGTGCGGGGCGGCCGCCTTGGCGTGGCCGCCACGACCTGGCCGCCTCGGTGTGGCCGCCAGGGCGTGGCCGCCACGGCATGGCTGCCTCAGCATGGCCGCCAGGGCACGGCCTCCACAGCATGGCCGCCATGGCCTGGCCGCCTCGCCGTGGCCGCCTCGGCATGGCTGCCAGGGCATGGCCGCCAAGTTATGGCCTCCATGGCATGGCCGCCTATGTATGGCCTCCACGGCATGGCTTCCACAGCATGACTGCCTCGGCATGGCCGCCATGGCATGGCCCCATGCGGGCAGAGACGCCGCCGCGCGTGCCCCGCGGCTCCGTCCCTCCACGCGCCCTGGCCCTTAGGGACACCCTTTCCCCTGCGGCAGCCCAACAGCTGCCCCGTCCCGCCTCTCCTGCGCCTCAGGATCGCCAGCAGATAATAAGGCAGAGCCGAGGCCCATCTGGGCCTTCTGAGCAGACTCTGTCCCAGTTACTTAGGCTCATCTCTAAGCCTGCTTTAGGCTCCCCGCGGTTTAATGCGTCTTTAAGAATCGTCCTCCCGTCCCTCGCTCCCCTTGCCCGCCCTCCAGCTCTTTCCGCTGTGTCAGTCCTGCCTGCTCCCAAATCCCTCTCCCGGTTACAAATTCCTCACGTTTCAATGAGCGTATTCTGCTCGGAACAGGGGCCCTTCCCCCTCTCCTTTGCATCCTCCTCCTGCTGGGTGGAAACCGGCCCCGAGCGGCGCTTTTCCCATGYGCTGTGTCCTCGGCCTCCGCAAGGCCGCGACATCCCGCTGCCGCACGGTGCGGCTCGGCCGCGGGGCACCCCATCACCCCACAGCTCAGCCCCGCGCCCTACAAGCCCCACACCTGCCCCGCGCGGGATGGAGCGCACAGGGCAGCTCTCTGCCGGGCTCCTGGTGGGGTCTGGCAGAGCTCCCACTGGGTTTCCCTTCTCCCTCAGCACCACCGAGGTGACARAGCCGCGTGCTGCTGCAAGGGTGTTTGCAGAAACCCCAGCACAGCACATTGCTCTGTAGGAACTAAAAATGGATGCACAGATCAGAGCGTTGGCGGAGGAGAGCAGAGCTCTCTCCAGATGGGCTGGCAACGCTGAGTGCGGCACAGAAGAAATCCTGTGGAAATGCGCCGGCTTTGCTCCGAGCCCCGAGTGCTCACATCTTAGACGACGATAAAGTCTGTCTGCTTAGGATAGATATAAGCAAAGGGACATTCTTCTGGAAACAAAGCCATACCAAGCCTGATGAAAATAGAGAGATCCATAACACTTGTTTGAAATGAACTGGGAGAAGATATTTGGTGGTGCTGTTGAGATGGGAGAGGGACCTGCATGACAATCTGCACCMTGGCTGGGAAACACACAGTAACAGTGATCTTTCCGCCTCCAGTTTCTGGGCTGGTTGAAAAGAACTGTGAGAGGTATCAGTACAAACGTATTTGCACTCAGGCTGCACACTGCTTTTCTACATTGTACATATTCCATGACAYATACACATTAGAGAAGGGGAACCCTTCCAAAGCCGCCATTTCTGAAGTGCCTCCATGGGGCACYGTGATGGGTTCTCCAAGTTCAGAGGCGTAAATGCTGCCCGAGCCCGGTCCCAAAGCCCCAGGTCCCCGCTTGGGCGCAAACCGGTTTCACTGACACTCAGGTGACATTACAGGGTGCTGCTGACTGACCACACTGGAGTATTTGGCTCACCACGTTTGCAAACAACATAATGAGGATTCCCTATCTATAGAAGCGAGTAGCCAACATAAACTGAAGGGGAAGAGCTTCTCCAGCRAGGCTGGGAGGTAGGCAGGGGACCACTCTCAAGTGCCCATGTTGCTCAGGCACTTCTGAAAATTTCCTCTACTGAGCTATATACCCTGGCATTGTTCCTGGAAACATAACAGAGCAGAATGAAGCAGGTGGGAAGTGTATTAAGAGGCAAGATTTAACAGGGTTAGAAAGGATTAATAGACAGGCTGACATGGAGAGGCTGCGGTTCATGACGAGCACCGTGCCACACTGCAGTCACCAGCACAAGGACTTTACAAAAGCACAAGGGTAAACAAGCTGGGATAAAATGAGGCCGCCTGTACGACACTGGCACAGCCCTCCTGTGCCGGGTGAGAAGAGGTGGGTCTTTGTGGGACACCGCAGGGCCAGCAGGAGCCCCTCTGTGCAGACAGGTTTGTATTGGCACTACTTGCTTTGGGTTGGAAAGCTCATTTCATGTGTGTGCACTCCAGGGAGAAGTGTTACTGAAACAGTACAAAGAACAGCTTTGCCTGCAAAGCTGATTCCAGAGCAAGAGCACTTTGTCAGTATGGTGTTTTTATCCTGAAAAGGCACTTCTAGCACAGCTTTCTTAGCAATTCGTAGGTCAGGCTAAGAATTGACGCCAGCTTTCAACCAAGACTCAGGCAGAACCTCAATTTGGAAAGTCAGAAAAAGCTCCTTTAAAATAAACCATCACAAACAGTCTTGCCTTCAGGTTGAGCTCTGCATCTTTGATGTGTTATACTGCTAAATATTCCCTGGCAGCTGTGTGATGTAATTAGTAGCAACATCTTACTAAATGTTTAGGAACATAGAGTGGTAAACTAAAAACACGGGTATCTGCGAGCATCCTGCAGATGTGGAAGCACCATGGACAAGCAAATAATGAAGCACGAGCCTCAGTTACGGCAAGGATGGGCTTTTGTCGAGACTTCAAGCCCGCTTTTCTGTACCAGAGTTGTCTGGGCAAGCACTGAGACAGGCGGGAGCGCTACCTGCCCAACGCCAATTACAATTATTTCCAGTTCCCCACACTGGCAGCAAAGCACATTTATTTTTTTAGACCAGAGACTACTGAAATGCAATATTCTGCCATTTGAATCTGCAATTCCCTTGCAAATAAAATTTCAGGCACTCCAAATAATGCATTTCAGCCGCTAACCCCCTGCAATGGGCAGCATCCTTGAGCATAGGCTGGAAGGGCCTCTGCAGAGCGAGCGGATGCCGCCTGAGATGCGGCCTGGCCTGAGCGCGGCCCGGCCTGAGCGCAGCCTGGCCTGAGCGTGGCGGGAAGCGCAGCCGGCCTCACCAGCACCTTCCAAGCTCGAATCCACCAGCAGCTCATTAACCGCGCTAGCATTTGCAAAGCTTCAAATGGGCTTTGCAGGCTTCAGCTCAGCAAGACACTGGTCCCTGTTGCTTGTTAGCTAATTTGTCAATTAATGAGTGCAAATGCTTTGTGGCAGCCTAAATGAGGAGTTTGCAGCTCTTCGCAATTCAATAAAATCACTTAAAAATTAAGATAAATTGAACTGTTTTGCACAGCGTTCTAAACAAATGACACTTAGAAAAGCATGTTTATTAAAAATGCCTGATATCAGAGTCATCTCTTCTCTTTGCATAGGCCCATTTTAGGCTATAACCACCAAGGAAATGTCTTATGGGAYAGCATGCAGCATTTAAAAGCAGCAATACATCAAGCAACACTGTATAAACCACTGGTAGCTCCTGAATCCTGTTCCAACAGTTGCAGAGATTTGTTGCCTAAGAGCTCCAGTCACAGCCAAATCAGTTAGATCCCAGTCCTCAGGCACCTTTTCCGCTGCTCTTGGTCTCACTTCAGAGTAACACTAGGGCACTTATGGGCAACTAGTTAGCACAGATCTGCAAAGGCCGGGCAGTGCTGGCCACAATCAGCAGCCTTTCACTCAGAGATCACTTCCCCTAATGGGCTGCAGATAAGGATTCAGCCTCGAGCCAGGGGTATGTCCTGCAGAGCAGGAGAAAGAGGACTACCGTTTGGATTCAGAAATACCTATCTCTGTGGCAAGAAGAAGGGAACATACTCTGTGCTTTCCGGACTGTCTTCATGGCAAATGCACTACCTGACAAACAGAAGGACTAGGCCTAAACAGCGAGGGAAGMACAGTGAAGAGATGGGGGGAAGAGAAAGGAGGGACATGTGCTCAGGTTTCCACTAGTTAAAAAGTTAGTTCTACTGGATTTCAGATATTTAACTGGTCTTGGGTGGGTTCGAAGAAGGGCATGGCACCAGCTTTTGGGATGTAGAAATACAGGAAGAAGCAAAAGGGCAGCTGCAGCACTAGGTGGTAACTTCAAAACTCAGAAAAGAAAGACTTTAGACTGTTGACCTAATAAAGATACAAGAAACCTTTGGGGAAAGCTAGAATAGTTTCTGTCTCAAGTGACAGGTGACCTGAGGTCTGAAACTGGACTGCAAGGTTGCCAGAAATTCAGTAGCATCCTTGATATAGGATGACTCCTGTGTTATTCAGCATTATTTCATATTTCACACAATCTATTTGTGTTCAGAGAAAAGGTGCTCCAGAAACTACCTGCAAAGGTGCCACTGGTCAAGCAGAACCAGGGCTTACGTTGCCTTGTATCTGAGCAGATGTGGGTACGGATTTGGCGCACGTGTAACACTGAGCAGTCCTGCCCTGTGCTTTTCCAGCTGTTAGAAGGAGACCAAGAGTCGTGTCTGCCTCCAGCAAGCTCCACCAAAAGCGAGAGGTGTTCCCCTCGGACGGAGCCCGCCGCYGCACACGCAGCAGCACGGCGAGCCGCATTGGCAGGGAAGATGGCCCTGCTCGCAGCACGCACACGGCTGTACCTGGTGCTGCGAAGCCCAGGCAGACGCCAGCAAGTCTCTGTGTGCCAGTTCCCAAGTGYTCCCGTCCTCCGGGACCCGGACCCGGGCACGTCTGTCACCTGACACAAACATCTGCGGATTCCAGCAGTCTCTTGCCTGGAGTGCTGTAAGGATGCCAGGGAGCTGCCTGCTCAACGTGAAATGAAGACGCGTGACTGAAGTCCTAATAGATAGTCTGTTAACAGACAGGCTCTAATGGCTTGTTACCTCCCTGGAAGCTCCTACCAGACCTGCTATTCCAACTCCTTACCTGCTAGGTGACGGCACGTGGGCGCTCTGCCCGAGTGGCTGATTCTCCTCCCGCCTCTCCTCTACTCCTTGCAGGTTTGCCCTGCAGGCTGCCTGTGAGGAGACCCTGCCACAGCCATTGGGGCAATGGCGAGGAGCTCGGCTTGTCTCTACGGGGGTGGTTACCATCACTGCTACCGTTGCCGTAACACTAGGCRTTGCAGGCAGAAAGCTAAAGATTGCTGAGCGTGGATTTATGAAAGAAACGCAGCCTTCCTTGCTAGGCAGCAATGTTAAGTACCAGCTGGCAAACGCGAAYGTACTTAAAAAAATCTCCAAGTAACAACACAAAGAGCTGTGAAAGATCTTCCGTGCTGCTGCTTGCAGCCTCTGCTCTGCCGCCTGCCGCACAAGCCCAGGCCAGTTCCCAGGCTCGGCTGCACCGAAGCCGCTACAGTCAGGACACGTTTGGGCTGTGTCCCCAGGCACCCAAGCTATGCCTCCATCACGGCACTCTTCATGCCAGATATTTTCCTGCTTTCCAGACAACTGCTACTGTGTGTGATTGATAATATTACTAGCACTGAAACTTTAATGTTCTGTGCAGTTTGCAAGGCCATCAGTACAGGTTCCCCTCCCACCAGACCAGCACGCTGGTCATCTGCTGCCTCTCACGTGGTGCTCAGCTTTAGTTACCCGTCGCAGGGACAGGGAATCCGGGTGAGGAAAACCACTTGTTAACACGTACCCTCAACACTCACAGAAGCCACTAGCTCCTAACTGTCATTTTCTGTGTTCCTCTGTAAGCAACAGGAGCTGCCCATGGGCTTCTTTCTCTTGCAGGGTTCTTTCTCTGAGTGCAGGACTCGGGAGGACCGTAGTGGTGCTGGTGGCCAAGCCGCATGGTGGGCAGCACCAAGCAGCGAGGGAGGCGGCCAGCAGAGCTCCACGAAAGCTGCTGAAGGCACACAGCCCTTCCGAGGGCACATGGCCCTTCTGAGGGTACACGGCCCCTCGCCGAGGTGGCAGGAGCGCTGACGTGCGGCCGGCAGCAACAGCCAGCGCACTCAGAGCCCTTGACCTCCTGCTGGCGGAGGCGCCGGCTGCTGCGGCTCGAGGGGCGCTGAGAGATGGAGGCCGCTGGCGCCATGTAAACCGCCCGGAGCCCATTTCCCCAGCGGCCGGGGCGCCAGGGCTCCCAGGAGAACGGCAGAGCCCCGGCGCGGACAGGGAGCGCAGCCGAGGACGTGGCAGCACGGGCAGCTCTCGGGACACCCGGCCCCTGCACGGGTTCCTTGGGAAGCCACCGCAGGCAGCGACAGAACTTGGGGATTGCCTCACTCCACACGGTGCCGATGACCAGGGCAACGCAGCCCTCGGACGCAGCACGGACACATCAGCACTAATACACCAGATCCCAAAACACGCASTGCCACCAGGCTCCCTCCTTGGTTCGCGAGCTGCGGGCAGTGCCATGCAGGCACAAAGAAAGGAGAACATCTCACACTATGTGCCAGGAACTCATCTGGTAACTCTCTCTTTCACCTTTRTACTTTTGTAGGTGTTTTGGACACAGCACCTATTGGAAGCTTGGAGGTGACTGAGCTGTCAGGAGGCACATCACTGTCTTCCTAGTGACTTGAACTGAATATGACTCTGTCAAAGGCACTTCTTGAAGGCACTTCATTTAACCTTTACAGCAAAATCCCAACTAAATCCTCTGCCAAGCACCTTTCCCACCGCCCTCCTGCCGCAAGCTGCGGGGATAAACAGACAAGGCTTATCCAGACTAGGCTTATCCAGGGTGGGCGTTTTGGCAACAGGCTGGCGGGGGCTTCTCCYGAGGAAGCGGCCGCGTCCTGGAAGCCACTCGACCTTCTCCTAAAGACAGCCCAGGAACACAGGGAACGGCAGGTCTCATAGGTCCAGGTTCAAGCCACAGATTCCCTGCAGAACAGGGCTCTGGAYAGTGCTGCCAACATCCATCACTCCTAAAGACCCAACCAAGACAAGGAAAAAAAGTAGTATTGTGGACAAGTCAAGCTTCTCTTCAGAAGAATGAAGGGGAGGAGGGCAGAGAGCCCAACCACTGACTTTGCTGTTCGTCGGCTGCACTAGTAGATGAGGGATGGCAGTAGCTCCCAGCACAACTTCAGGCCCTCACAGTAAATCACCCAACAAGCAGAACAGGCTCCCCCAGCTTCCCCCCATGCTCTTTATTTCCCCCATTTCATCTGGAGAAGCTTGAAAGGGCCAGCTCCAGGGAACAACTGCAGTGCAAGCCGGCAAGGTAACTCACGGGATGGTTTGATTCTTTTTCTAAACATCCAGTCCTTATTTCTAGCTCCAGCTGCAATACAAGAMAGGGAAGCTGAACCATGAGGACTCAGCAGCACCGCCAGGCACGCTGGTTTCTGAGGACCTCAGTGACAGCTGCTTTTCCCTCCTTGAAAAAACATAAATACTTGCCAGTTTATATTTGCTAATCAAGTTCCTCTTTACAGTAAACTATTTATTTAGATTAGGTCAGAAACAATACCTCAAAGCAGGAAAATACTTGCAGGAGTACCAGGAAAATGAGCRTAAATGTTTGCGGGGCCGGAGCTGGAGAGCGCGGCCAGATCCCTGGCYCCATCCCGTGGTCGGAGCCAAGGGACCCTGGAACGGGGCAGCTTGGCCCTCTTTTTCTCATGAGGACGGCTGTAACAGGGAAGCGCTGGTTTTGTAGGGAACTGGAAAATCAGCCGATGAAAAGGCCAGGGGGCTCCCCCCTCTCCTAGCACACCAGGGCTGTTCCTCCCCRTCCCGCTTGCACGGAAGCACATTCTCCCGAGGAACAGAGAGAGAWGCAATATCAGAATAATTTCAACCTTGGAGAATCATGAGCAGTGGGTGTGATTTTCCGCAGACTGGAYGGGTTGATCTCAGCTGCTGCCCTGGGAGTTTCGAGCTGCAGAGGCGCAAGCTGCCGAGCGCACTGCTGCGTCCCGAGGGGCGTCTCCAGCGCATCAGTGCGCTCTGGGCAGCTCAACGCCCTCTTCAGCTAGCAAGAAACCCTAGACTTTACATGTCTTTTTTTTTTCCTTTCCTGTCTTTTGTTTCTTAGAATAGGAAAAAAATGATCTCTGCTGGCCAGAGATGGATCACCTCTTTGCTTGTCTCACTTGATCATGTGCAGGAGAATGCGTGTCGGTATCGATGAACGACACATTTTTGTGTAATGATTGCTTGGGAACCTGGTGGAATCAGCTTAGCCTGTTCTCAAAGAGAAGCCTGCAAACCATAAAAGTGGAAGGAAATCCATCAACAGTTCTCTGAATCTGTTTCATGAAACTCATTTTAAAAATCGGAACAATCGCCATAATTCTGCCTGGGAAATAGCGATGAGCAAAAAAGCATTTGAGAGGCACGTAGGAGGGTTTAAGCAACGCCAGATGGGAACGTCTTCCTTCAGCCCATGCACTGCCAGGCCCTTCCCAATCTCCGGAATTATCTTCAGGACCACAAAAACCACAGGAGGAGAAAAAAATGACACTGCACATTTCTATGAGAGAGAGGAATGCAARTTCCTGTCTGCCTGCACGCTTCCCCCAAAGCCTCCCCTGCTTATTTAGGCATCTTCGGAGCAAACACAACCTTTTCTTTCCTCTCTACCCTGTATCATCTGAAGCTTTGTAGGCCCTTAGGCCTCTGGCTGCCGAACACTTTATGTTTGTGCATTTTCTAAACATGTTAAATGCCAGAAGAAAAGCAGGAAACAGAGAAGACACAGAGGCAAGACAGCAGCATGAGGCCACTTCTTACCTCGCTGTGAATTCGCAGAATATAAACAAACAAATAAATAAATAAATAAATAAATAAATAACAAGGTTGCTAGGCTTCCCTGCAAGTACTGTGTGCAACAGTTCGTTTTACTGCTGCTCTTCCTAATCCTTTAATGCCTTCGTTCTTCCAGCACATGCAGTTATCCTAAAGCAGAGGAGCTGGTAATAGGAAGCTTTCCTTTGCTTCCCCTGCTAGGACAGTTCCACTCAAAATTAGGAGAAATTACATAGATATCTTTTTCTCCGTAGCCATGAGACTAGCGGCCCATTAATTGTCTAGAGAATCACAACGATAAAGAATTAACTCCTATAGTATTTCTATTTTTCAAAGAGTTGACCATAACTAATTCTATTTTCAATCAAGTGATTAAGATCCTAGCTCTTTATCTGCTGGCATGAGCACCAGAAAGACCCAAAACCGCAAGGAGAAGCTCTGATAATAGTTCCTGGCAGTTTTAGATAAAAGATATGGCAGTGGCATTCATGCTAGTTATTTTTTTTTTCTGTTCACATGTATTTTAAGTCTATTCAATGAAACATATTAAGAAACTGTTGTATAATGATCCAAAGAAGAAAAATATTTATGCTAAGGAATAACACTGTCTTCCCTTCTGAGCACGTGTTACAGCACTATATTTGATTACATGCCTGCAGATCATTTCTGTAATACCACAGTAATGTATCTTCTGTTGGACAYGATACATGTGCATTATTTAGTTGAACACCAGGGTAATATACTGAAAGAAGCCAGTGCCTCCGACACAGCTTTCCACCTGGCCAGGTGACACCGCACTACTCTACTGCTGTATCTCCTGCAGGTGAAAACTCAGTAAGATTAGAGAGTGGGTTAGCAAACCCAGAACCGCTTGTAATGAAAGAAGTGAAAACTTAGACACACTTAACAAAACACTTTTGATCCATTTTTCTCTCTTATGCTCACTTTTATTCAAATCTGCAAGATTCACGCACACTGTCTTCAACTGGATATAATTTGACTTGATTTCTTCTACCGTCTCTGCAGTTCCTTAGTGGTTGCTAATTCAGAAAAGCTTTGCTTCAGTTGATATGTTTKAATGCAAGTCACCATGAGCTGCAGAGAGATGAGGAACAACTGCAGCAAAGGAGGTTGGAGAAAATCTCAAAGTCAGGAAACTATGTAAGAGGCAGTGGATTTCTACTGCGGCAATAATACAGCCTTTTTTGAATCTTCCAGGATTTTTAAAAATGTATATAGACTATTCTTCTAAGCATGACTTTTCTGTATTGAATTCTCTTGATGAAAACTGACAACATCCCGAAGGTGCCGTTTCCCCAAAATGGCAGGCAAGATTTCTGGAAAGCTTCCATATGTTACAGCGGGTCAATTCAACGTGCACATTTCATTCAACCTCCAGCAACAAAATCTTATTAAAACATCAATCAGAAGCAAAGCAGAGGTCTGCGTTGCACGCTGCCAGATTTCCATGTGCAAGAACACACGTGCATTTTGCCAGGACAGTGATGGCATCACCACTTGCAGGTCCACTCCCTCCATAGATATGCTGCACACCGTTGCACTTTGGAGCTGTATTGTGTCCCCAGGACAGCAAATCCCTTCCAAACCAAACCATTTCACAATGGTGCCCATCACTGCTCCTCTGCAACGGAAAGCCAAGGCTCACTGTTCACGTCGGCTCTGGGTTTGAAAGCAGAACTGGCCCCGGAGGATTAAACCAGGCTCACAATGTCCTCCGTGCCCTGGAAAGGGCTGTACGTAGATACTCTTAAGATTTGCTCCTAATGCTACATAAGCTGCTCATAGTCAGCCAGAGTGTGGCACAGATACAGAGCCCAACCATTCCCATATAACTAAGGGAAAACAGAGGGGTATTCATTAACAGCAAGCCTGGAAGATAACGTGTGAAAACCATGGAAAGGAAAGCAGTGACCCCTCACATAGCCTTGTGTAACGCCTTTGACATGAACAAGAGCAAAGCTTCTCTTTTCTCCAGACACAGAACTGCGCTGAATTATGCAGCAATTACTACAATTTCACGTGATAATTTTAGTTACATTGAAATAATTTTAGCTGCCTTCATCAAAGGAACCCGTATAAGTGGTGCACATAATTTATTTGCACTCTGGGAAACCGCTAAGGTTGGCAGGTGACCAAGGGTGCAGAATGGGAGCCTTAAGGAAAGGGGCGTTTGGGGAACACAGGGATGTGTCACCACGGGCAAGGTAGTACTGTTTAAATCCTTAAGGCASACACTCCATATTCAGCCTCTGTTTTGTATGTTAAGTTTAGTTTCTACTCCAAATAATCCTACCTTTGTGATGCTCAAGAAGTCACTAGACTGAAAATAATCAAGGGCTGGAGAAATATTAGGGAAAGGTATTAGGGAAAAGATGCTTGCCCTGCTTAACTGCTCCCAGAACAGACGACCAGACCAGACAGGTATTTCTCCCACCCCAGTACAGCTTTTCCTATCCATGCTCCTTCAAAATGCACAACAGGGCAAGACAAGACATATATATACACCTGTGCAAGYGCATGAAAACTATATACGCACGTGTGTACATGAGCCAACGCTGCTGGATCACTTCAAACTCTGTTTTCATAGACACACTTCAGAATTACTGTTTACAGACACTCCGTATGTGGCTCATGCACTATAGATGGCATTTTGTTGCATTTCCAATCCCAGAACTGCAGTGTGCACACAGCTCCTAAAACATGCAGCTTACGGGAGTGCTTTTATCCTCGTAATTACCCTCTGCTTTGTTGTTCACTTGTAGGGCAAAACAGCTCTCAAGAAAACCAGGAATTTCTAAGTGTTTTGGCTGTGGTGAGACTTTACAGTACCTTATTAACCACACGCCTGAAAGCAACCGCATTCAAAACAAGACGTAACACAGCTTTGAAGAAATTATACTGGTGAAATGGATGGGTCTATTTCGCTCAATTGAAAGGCAGTTCTCAGTTTGATTACACTTTGAAATAATTTGCTATTTTATCTGGACGTTTCCCTCACTGAAGGAGAACAGGAGCTTCTTCATAAAGAGTTCTGATTTTCAATGCCTTTATTTACTATATTGGCACGAAGTGGGGATTAGGAATTTTACTGGCAAGAGAACTGCATTGCCTCACTTTCTAGTGCTTTTGAGATAAGTGGGAAACTTGTTTCTTTGGATTTTCTTTTCTTTTTGTGAAATAGCTCATTGTTTGGGAATCTGTTTTTATAGAGCAGGATTGTACCTTCCTTGCTTCTATCATCCAATGCAACACCCGCCTCTAAAGTCATTTGTACTACGGAAGACAGAGGCAGAAAGGAAGGGCGCGCAGTACTGACTGTGGGTATTAGCACAAGTTTTTCAACTTACCTGTTTCAGTCCATAGAGGAAGAGAACAGATGATCCAAGAGCAGCCGAAACATGGAAAAGAAAATGGAAAAACATGCAGTTAGTTGAGAACAGGAGCAGACACAACCTTGTCTTGCTGGAGCAGAGGCCTGAAGACGTGGCAAGTGTCTCTTCAGAACCCGGAGCCGCGAAGGGCCAGCTCACGGCAGGCTCTCCTGCAGCCTGGCCAGTGAGTTTGCTTTACATCTTGGGATGCAAACCCTGGAAATGAGCTCAAATTGCCGGGCATGGCCGTTTCTTTCTTAGACCACAATGAAAACCTGGCAAAAATACCCTTTCCTGAAGACAGATAGATGGGCAGTATTTTCGAGATGATGAGATTTTTGGCGTATCTTTTTGTGTGTGCTAGTCATTTTAAGAGAAACATTTGAACAAAASATTCTGGCAGGAAGAAGCTCTGTTTTTCATCCCTGAAGAGGGTCCTTACGTGCCTGTTTAAGGAGCTGTATGCTTAGCAAGAATTAACACTTCTTTACCATCAGAGTGCTTTCAAGGAGTCTAAAGTTCAGAAGATTTTTCCCCTTTYCGCGTGATAGATTTAAAAACACTGGACAAAACGAAGCAGAAGGACTCTGTCTTTTCTAGGAAATGCTCTTCCCTCTCCCTCCATCCCGCCCTCTCAACATAACTGCAGAAAACGCGGCGATGAAAGAGCCCCCTTTCACTGAGGCCTCTGTCTGCAAGGCTGACGCTGCGTTTTCCTTCCCGCGCTGGATACAAAGAGAAGCCATTAGAGGCCTGAGGGTTAGGGGAAAGGCAGTGACAGGTTCCTTTTAATTAGGCTGAAAACTAACTTGGTGAGAATAGCTTGTCTGTATCAATAGCTCTAATTGACTGCTCCGAAGGCTGCGGGAGCGAGTGGCGCAGGGGGTAATTGTTGTGTGTGGCAGCGTGAGTGACAGGCTCGTCCCCGAGGAGAATCCGCGGAGCCCTGGTGCCCAGCCCAACAAAGCCTTCCCTTCCAGAGGGCTCCATGGGGCCGCCCTGAGGGGCTGGGCAGGAAGGAAGGCAGGAAGGCGAGCGGTGCTGCGCGGGGAGGCGCCGCGGGCCGCGGGCCGTGAGGCCCTGCTCGCACTCACTGCCACCTTGGCGCAGCTTGAGGCCAACTGGAAATAAACAGGCAGCAACTGCAAGGGATGACGCTGTCCAAACGCATCAAACACAGCAGAGAGACTACCCGCGCCGCCAGGACAGCCTCAAAGGGACACGAACCCCTTCTTACGCCATCTCCTAGAGCGGTTSGTACTACCTGGCTCAGGAGAAAAGGCAGGAGTCCCCAAAAGCCCGGGAAACCTGGCAGGAGAGACACAGGAGGGAGGAGGCACCGACTCGAAGGCAGCTTAGCACCATGCAGCAGGGGCAAGCGGTGCCAGGCCCGCAGCCTGAGAGCCTTTCCCGTGGCTTGGGGTTTGATTATCCCACGTTTAAGGAAGCGGGAGCTCTCATCAGAGCTTCTCCTGGAGCTGAGGCACATGTCCCATGTGGATTCATTAAGGACTAATAGTACAGCTGAGCCAACCCCTAGCCCTCTCAAGAGGGGAATTAATTTGGGTCCCTTTACCTTACGCAGCCACCGATTTTCACTGAACTCCTAGGCTGAAATTGTCTGGTGGCTTCAAAAGCTTTCAGAGCAGGAGTGAGCAGCATGAAAACCGATGACACCATCACATAAGCCCCACTCCCCTAAGAAACCAGGCCCAAAACAGCTTAGGACCTTTCCTGGCACCAAACTCCTCCTGGCTGATCATTTCCAAATCATTTTTCCCCATGCCCTGTGCTGCCCCAGCAGCGCAGCTGCTCCTCGCCCGCCGCCAAAGCCACCAGGAATATTTGCACCCCGCGCTCCCCGGGAAGGACACGCACTCATCTGTCCTGCAAACACCCAGCTCCCATGGCTGGAAACRCAGAGACATCTGCCTGCAGCTGGGAACTCGTCATTGCCCCAGCCTGTGCCCCAGGATGCAGGTTTCAGAGYGTGACCCTATAAATACGGAGTCAGGGCCGTCTTGCATGTGCTTCATGCTCTGAATCTATTTGTGTTTTTAAGCTGCTGGCACCATTAGCGGAGACWCTGTTCTCAATTAAAAGCAGCCCATTGCTTCCCTACACTTAATTAGGAGCAGGGCTCTTCATTCTGGCACCAGCAGTATTTTCTTTTCAATTAATGGACTTAACAGGCAGCAGATGCCAGTGTCTTCCTTTCCACCCTCTCCGGCAACCACCCCATCACTATTTTTAAATCTTTGACAAGGATTTTAAAGAGACAGCTAATTCAGACACTGCTTCTGGGCCTGAAGGGAGAAGAGTCCTTATAAAAGTAATCCTGAGTACATTTCGACACTGAGAGCACAATAGTCACACTTGATCTTCTGCAAAAAACAGAATAAGTAGAAATGCCGAATAAAAAGGAGAATGGGGAATGAAACAATAGCACAAGCCACAACAGACGTGGAGTCCTTTTGTGTGTGTGATTTACCTTCCAGGCCGATGGAGGGGGCTGGTAGGGAATGGGGAATGCCCAGAGACGGCAGGGAATTCTCACTGAGAGGAGCCATGTGTTTGGGTTTTCCTTCACTGCTTCCTTGGACATTCCACAGAGAGAGCAATCAGTTACTCCTAGAGCTGAAAACCAGTGAAATCCCTACCAAAAGCACAGGTCTGTGTTCCAGACCTTTCTGCAGTCGTTCCCTGAACTGCTGGGATTCCAGCTGAGCCTCGGTGCTGCCTGCACGGACTCCGAAAGGGAATTTTCGTTGGACTGCAGGYGCAGGCAAGAGGGTCGCATGTGGAAACGTGGCCTGAGTCGAGCTCTGCGCTGACACTCCGAGCTCCCGCGAGGCGTCACTGCTGACGTGGTGCTCGGCCACCTCGGCCTGCCGTCCTTGGCGTCGCCTGCGCCCGGCGCCACTCCGTGCAGCTCCGCGGGGAAGCGCGTGCCGGGGAGAGCGGCACCAATCCCACCCCTGCTCCGGATCCGCAGGCTCCTTTCTACCAGCACGCCTCTTGGAACGGAGGCACTGCCCGTGCCTGCTTAGACACCTTCACAGCAAGAATCTCAGCACTTGCATTTGGAAAGTCCTGGAAGCAGCAGCTTTTTCGGCTTTCTGAAACTCCTGTCCTCAGCTGGAAGACTGAGCAATGAGGGATTTTTGCACTGAGCTTCCTGAAGGGCACATGAAGAATGAAATGAAGCAAGAGACCTGAGAGAGCCTCCTTGGAAAGCGCCAATGGAACCCTCCCTGGGAAAGATTTAAGGGGACGGAAAAAGAAGAGCCAGGGACATCAGGCCGAAGAAGATGGAGCCTGCCCAGGAAATCACACTACATCAGCTGATGGTAAGGCTGGCTCAGGACTTTTATTTAATGAAACCCATTTGACAAATGCTGGTGTGGTTTAGAAAATACTTCTTTGTCTAGTTGAGATTTCCTGACATTCTGCCTGACTTCCCTTAAGGATCCCTGTGTCAGAGCTGCCTGATGAGCACCCAGATACTGGACGAGTCCTAAAGCCAACRGCTTTAAATAAAGCACAGTTCAAGGCCCCAGTTGACAGAAGTATGAGAGAGGTCTTGAGAAAGACCCGTTGGCACAAATCCATCGCACGAGGCCAAAGCGGCGAGATTCAAGGAGGGTTTTCGCTGGAGTGTTTGCACTGTGGCTGATAAGCATGAGAAGGGCTTTACCTTTCACCATCCCTGTTAGCAGACTGCGAGCCCTGGAGTCTTCCATTGGCTGAATTTCATTCAAAAGCAAAGCAAAGGAGAAAAAACAATGTAGAAACACAGCCCAGAACCGACGTGCCAGGGAGGGAAGCCCAACTACTGCTTCTTACCCCATCCAAGACACCCCTGAGAGTGTCCCTTCAGCTCCAAATGTGCCCATTGCTGCAGTATCCTGGCCTACAAAGGACTGCTGAATTTCAACTAATTTCTTAAAAGGTCCTCCAAAAAACACACCCTGAAATGAAGGAAGCTTCCAAAGGCATCTCCTAAGCACACCCAATGGCTCTGCTTTAACACTCCCGCTCTGCTCGCAGCAAAACCTGCAGCGCTTCGCTCCTGCTGACTGACACACACTTCAGCAGGGCTATTTAAAGACCTACTGAATCATCACCAAAAGCTCCGAAAATGCAGTCCCCACCGTGTGCGGGCAGAAGAATGTGCTTCGACACTTCAACTTAGTAAACACCATCAAAAGCTTCTCCTGCTTTCCCAGGTTTGTCAGTTCAAGCAAGAAAAGATACTATCTGCATCTCCAAAACTCTTACCCTTCCATCACCACAGTGCTACTGCTGCTGCAATATATGTTGATGCAATATAAGCATCAACAGCAGTGGACTGTGGGCCTCGTGCATGACCTGAGCAGCCCACAAACATCAAGCAAAACACAGTCACTGAATCTCATTGGAAAGGTAATAACCTGCTCAGAGGAGAGAAAACGGCTGGTCTGACCAGCTTACCTGTCCTTTTTAGGACAGGTTTAGGTTTGCATTAGGTGGATTAGGTGGATTAGGTTTGCATAGCAAGTCAGAACTTAAAAGCTCTGATACTTCCTTTCTGAAAGAATATTATTATTTGTATTTATTTAAATAAATGCAAGTTTTGATTTAATATATTTTGCTTCTGGTCTTGTTCTCTCTTCTGCTGCCAGTTCCCTCACTTATAAAGATGCATACTGGCCCCAAGACAGGTATGACAATTTCTGTGAAGTCCAMTGAATTTTGATTTTGCTGCAGACACAGCTTAGATACGAAACTCAATCACGTGTCCAAGTACTAATGTATTACTGGGTTTGATGTTAAATGAGATCTACTATCCTGAGGATAGCAAGCAACAAAGGCTAATAAAAAAAATGCTGCTTTTTATGAGCACTTTCTGTTGCATGCTCTGGTCACGACTGGATTAGAAACGCAGCCCCTGCATTAAAGATGCATTTTGTGCATCTTGCCCCCAGCTTCCTGGCTGTGGCAAGCGGCGCTTGGGGCCACAGTCACCAAAAGGAAAAGCAGCTCCTCCTCTCCAGGCCAGGAACGGGGCTTTCACAGGTTGGAGTTAGCCAGCAAGTACATTTGGAGACAGCAAAACTGCAAAACAAGTTACAGATTAAGCAGGCTAATCTGTTTAATGGGCTCACGGAACCCATTGCAAACAGGTCCCCTAAAATATATTCAATATTATTGGCATCATTCTAGCCTTCCCCATCCTTTGGAAAAACTACCCCCAAAGTAATTAACTTCAAGGTCAGGATGTTTCCCGTCCTTCCTCCTGATCCCCTGTCTCAGCTTTTCCTTTCCCCTGGTTCCTGTTCCACCTCCTTGCGTGTCTTACGTGTTTGCCCTGAGACAGCGTTCCCACGGCTGCTCCTTTTGGATGTGAGCAGCTGGGGAGGCTGCGCAGGGCCCTGCCCAGGGGCTGCTGCACAACGAGGCCGCCCGTGTGCGGTGCCCGCGTGCAGTGCCCGTGTGCGGTGCCCGCGTGCGGTGCCCGTGTGCGGTGCCCATGCGCGGTGCCCGCGTGCGATGCCCATGCGCGGTGCCCGCGTGCGATGCCCATGCGCGGTGCCCGCGTGCGGTGCCCGTGCGCGGTGCCCGTGCTGCTTGGGCCCCGCGCTGGCAGCTCGCGCCACCTTCGCCTCTACGGCCTCCGCTCTCCCGAATGGGGCCACGTCTTCTTGCAGCCCCCTCGGGCTGAGCCCTGCCTAAAACACCTCCTTCATGCAAGGTGACTACCAGAAAGCYGACAGCAATCAGTAGCCGACTGCTGCAAAGAACATTTTAGCTCCTGTATCCCGCTCTGCCCCGTGGCAAAAAATTAAGCGTCCCCAACTCAGGCTTTGCAGAAGGAAGAGTTAATTTCAACTTTAGGGTAGCGCAAGGGAAGGATGTGCACACAACAGGCAGCTGGAAGGCTCTGCCCAAAGCCCACGAGCGGGCCCAGGGCCCAGGCCCTGCTGCACAGGCACCAGCCCCGCTGCACAGGGACCGGGTCCCGCTGCACAGGGACCAGGCTCAGTGTAGCCTACGGGAAGAGACGCAGGCTGGAGCTTTCTTGGCCGCCCAGGTACGGGCAGAGGACACAGGCTGCATTTCATCCGGCATTCATTGTAAGTTCGCTATTTTAAGCAATACTCTTGATACTGGCTCGCTCTACTGACCTTGATCCTTTTATATTCATGGTGGAATTTAAGCTGAGCCTAAAGATAAAAGACTCTCTTATGTTTCATTTTTTCTGTTCCCTGTTTCTGTGATACCCAGAATCACTGAGTATGGAGTATCTATGTAGTAATGTCTTAAAAACAAYTTGTGTGACAGTTTCTAGATAGCAAGTCAATATAAATGTATGTAAAATACCTGCTTGTATTTTCAAGTTGCAATTGATATATATTCTGTGGGTGTAATACCATAATAAATTACTTTGAACAGGATTCTCTGACTAACAGATGCATAAGCATAGGAGGATACAATTTATCTGCATTTTCAATGAAACTCTCATTAAGTCCTCTCTAAAAACGGCCTGGTGTGTAGAGCTTTGGAAGTGAAGGGCAACGTGGCAATGGTGCCTGGCCTAGCAGCCAGCCGTTCCCAAGGCCTTCCAAGGGACACGGCTCTGCGAGTCGGGAGCAGCCTTCCCGGAGCCCCATCCGGACACGCCGACGGCAGCTCAGCGCGCGGAGACGGAGCCAACGCAGCTAGAACGGGCAGCGGCGCGACCCTCCGGAGCACGGAGAGTGCTCCAATGTCCCAGGGCCAGCCCAGAGCCCGGCCACACGTGGGGGCGCGGGAGCTCCCCTGTGGGCAGGGGCTGCCACAAGGAGGTTTTGAAATGGAAAGGCAAAAACTAGAAAAAAACCATCAAAAACAACAACAAAAATCCCTCAASTTTATCTGAATTAATAAAAAGCATAGAGGAGAAAATTGTGCAATCTACTTTTTCAGTATAAAATGACAGTGGAGGTCTCTGATTAATTAAACAATAACAAGTTTACAAAGGAGAAAAAAAATAGATGGGAGAGGCCAAAGGAGCTGTGCCAGCTTCCACGGGAGCGGGGGCTGTAAGGAGATGAACAGTGATGTCTAATGAATGGCTAGTAATGGCAGACTGCATTAACCAAGCCTCAGATGAAGCGAAACAGCGTTTTTCCAAATACATTTTTACATCCACAGCAAGTCTGTGGGTGTGAAAGGGCGGAACCGGGAGCWGCGGCCCCAGCTGGGGCTGCCCCGGCTGCAGCTCCTGCCACGTCCCCCATCACCGGGCAYGAAGGACAAGTAACGGGAGCCTCTAACAGACACAGCCCCCGCCTGCACGTAGGCTGTGTAAGCGTAGCTGAAGGGCTACTCAGTACCCTCTGTGAAGGCATGGGGGGAAAAAGAGAGCCCCGTCGGTTGGTCTTTGCTCTGCGCTCATCAAATGTCTTAGGGAACAGGCTCTCGGTCAGGATGCACTGCAGGGAGCCTTTGCTGACGCGAAGCACGGCCCTGGATTGGCAGCGTCCTTGGCAGGGGGTGCCCGGGCCACTCACTGCGCGTCCCCGCGCCCGCAGCCCCGCGCTAGGATGCTCGCTCACAGGGACTTCGTTTCCTGGCTGCTTGTGCTGTAGGAAAAACAGAGAAAGGCATCAACAGGAGCACACTTTGCCCTTGAACCTCACAAGCCCTTCTCTCCCTTCAAACAAGGATGAGCAGGCTGGTCCAGCTCTGAGACTTCCTCCCATTAGCCACCGTGCTTTCCTGCCTCGGTGACTAATGGATTTCCCACAAAGATCAGAGTGTTGGTGTCGGCGAGCCGCTCCCAGCAGACATCCTTTGGGGGGGATTGTGTGTTTTTATTGTTAGCCTAATGGAAACACAGCTAATTTCAAAGCATTAGGATATGTCGCCTTCACGGCACTAAACTGACAGATGTTCCGTAAGTTAAAAATAAACCTTAGTGCTATTCCTGTGCTGCCCGCAGTGTTTATTTTCTTGTAATTTTGGGGGAAGTTGCRTTGCTTATCCAGAAATCAAACGGGGATAAGTGACGCTGTTAACGAGCCCTGGGACGAGCCTGGGCCAGGCTCAGGGTGCTGCTGTCCTGGGCTTAGGGCAGCCCGGGGTGGCCGCGTGGGACAGGGGCCGGGCCAAGCTCTGCACGGAGGCCAACAACAACAACAACAACAACAACAACAACAACAACAACAACGTGTTTCTGGAGCTCGGGATCTCAGTCCGTCCCCGCGACCCGCTCTGCCACGGAGCGCCCGGCCAAAGGTGTCGGAGCGGTGGCACCAAAGGCAGCGAAGCCGGCTGGGAGAGTCCAGTGCCACCCCTGCTCAGGCACGCATGGCAACAGCAGCAAGGTCGTCCTGGATCCCCGGATACGCAGCTCTTCCAGAGGGATCACTGCAGGAGTCCCGCACCGTCCAAAACCAGAGCTGCCCTGCCACTCATTAGCCAGCATGCACTAATTAGCTCAAAAAGCTCTGCACAAAACCTTGCTAAARCGTTAACCTTCAAGACAGATGCATTTTTTGTCCCAGTTTAAAGGTTACCATAGCCAGGGGATCGTCCCATGGAAGAACTCAGATTCTCMTATTCCTATCAGGAAGTAACAGCAATAACAGGAGTAAAATCTAGGGAAAAAAAAAACGCTGCTGAATTTTCCCTCACCCTGGACGGCCCATGAACCAGCTGCATTTCAGAGGCGAGTTTTGATGGGTTTATTCCTTGCCAACGCCGAAGCTRACACCCGCTGCACATGCCAGTCTGCACCCATAACCTCTCCCTGACGGGGTATCCAGATGATCTGCTATCCATATATATATCCATATATATATATATATATAAATATTCATATATATATCACGCAGCCCCGGGCCCTGCACCCCACACCAGCCACAGGCGAGTCTTCCACAAATAAGTCCAATAAAAAACTCCTAAATAAGTGTTTATCCAAGCTATTCTRTTCGTGTCATGTTTGCCGAAAATAAGCAGGAAAATGGCTCAGAAAAGAGCTTAGTCCACAGTGCACACGAGCATTATTTTTAGCAATAAATCACTGGATCAGCCGTATGTCTGAACAGCTCTAGAAAAACGAGGCAGTTCGCACCAGGATACTGGTGATGAAAGAGCAGGATTATGAACTCATGGAGACAGGTGAGAAAAGCTTGACATGTTCAGCTCTTACAAATATTGCTGCTTCCACTGCACCCTCAATGATTCTTAGGGGCAAAACATGAGCATTATCCAATCCTGGGGAATTTGAACTGAATTTAGTGCTGTGTCTGGATACCAGAAATTAATGTTTTCCAACGCGCTAACAAGGGCAAGTGTATTTACCTGACTGGTGAACAGCAGACAAAGCACGAGAAATCCCCAGGACAGCCGTGGAAGTGACCTGCGAACTGGCTGCGCTGGAAAGCTGGAGACGAGCCTCTGTTGCAGAGAAAATTCATGATTAAAGGGAAGAAGCTCACGCAATGAGGGCCGGATGCAGTCCTTGCCTGGATAGTTAGCTGTGTGGCAGTGACTTAACCAGTCGTTATTAGCAGCAGCCACACAGGCCGAGATGAGCCCCGAGCTCTTCTGCCTAGCCCGGGGGCAGCAGTGCCAACCCTTGCAGAAATACTCGGCCGCTGGTTGAGTCTTACACTGTTGCTATTTTGATCTTGCTTCTACCCATACTAACCTTTCAACACAGTGCCCTCTGCCAAAGATGAACTAGGTGCAATGCTATTTTTTTTAAGATCATACTTAACATAAGCCCGGGGATTTCTCTTTTCTTCTCTCCCTTTCATACAGCACACACTAATTCACCTCCTTCCAGCTCATCAGCTTTCCAAGGACTGGCACCGGGTTTGGACACGGGGCCAACCGCGCACCCTCCCGCAGCGAGGAACCGCTCCGCTCCTCGCCCCGCCTCACCGTGAGGTCACTGGGCTCCGTTTCCAGCATCACGGTTGCCTCTATGGCAACAGATGGTGACATCAAGCCCAGGATCATGACTTCACCACGGGATCAGGGCGGATTAGCTTTGCACCGAGGCAGTTGAGATCTAACGCAAACAGAGAGCTGCCGCGATCGCAAGGAGGGTTGAGGGCACGGCCGCTCGCCCGCTGTGTCGACGTCCCTCTTGTTTACCGCCGCCCGAAATCCCTTTAAATCAAGCAGCTGTTTGTAAATTAAGCACAAATGGATTAGCTCTGGAACAGGCTCCCAGGGATGACGGCTTTTCCGCTGCTCCCGGGAGCCGCCCGGCAGGGAAGTGGGGCCGGGGTGACCGCCCCGTCTGTCGCCCCGCTGCGGCACTGTGACCTTCCCGATGGCCCGTGCGCCCTGCAGCCTCCTCGCGAGCGGCAGGGCCACCAGCCCTGTCACCGCGGCGCCAGGGCCACCTGCACAAGCGGCCCTCCTCGCGCCGGCGCCAGCGCGGGGCAGGACCCACGAGCCGCGCGCACGGCCCGCGGAGCTCGTGCTCCGAGGAGCGCTCGGGAGCCCACCACGTCTGCACGGGCACGCGCGCTCGCGAAGGGTTGTGCCGGACAACCTCGGCTCCTTACCGAGTCGCCGCGGAGGGCACAAAGCTCTGCCCCACYGGCAGAGCTGCCTCCTGTGCGCGCACCAAGTCCTGCTGCATTAGGGCAGGTTACGTCGATCCTCGCAGAAGGGAAACGTGCAGCGGGGTCTCTCCACAAGGAAAGCTGAGCAATGGCTGAGCCACAGCACAGGATGAGAGAGTCATTTAAAAGCTCCGCAGCCATTTCCAGAGGCTTGTAGATGTCTCTAGTTTCCCTGTCAGGGGGCTCATCTTTGGGCTCATCTGCCCAAATTAGTTGGACTGCATGGGCAGGGTTAATAAGCACCATTTTTTAATTAGCAAGGACCTAACCTGAATAAATGCATGCATTTTGCACATGAACTATTAATATAATATCAAAGCAAATCAGGGAAYCAAGTGCCCAGGTGCCACCGCAGACACTAATGCAGCAGGACACCCCAGTTGCCTTCACATCCAGACACATTTAGCTGGAAGTGACAGAGTTTTTGACCTTGCTCCGCACATGCTCATGCGGTAATGGGAAATCGTTCAGACTATGTTGTCACCTCTACTCTTCTTTCCCCGCCGCTTCTTGCTCCCAAGCGGCTTCCCCCACGCGCCCAGGGAGCAAGTCCTAGCACAGGGACGCGAGAGGCACCGCCTGCTCCCASGCACTGACAGAGCAATCAAGGGGTTTTCACTCAGAGAAGGAATCTCCGCCTCTGAGGGCAGAGCTGGGATCCAGAGCTGCACGGCCCTGGTGYGAAGGAGGAAGGGATGCGGGACGCAGGCACCCGGATCCGCCCGGCAAGGGATGGGACAGCGCCAGGCGGGCAGCGGGGGCAGAAGGGAGCTGCGATGTTCTGGGGAGGGCAAAGGGAGCCCCAGCGGGAGCCCCGTGCACGGGGCCGAGCACAGCGCGTGGCCGTCAGCGGCCCCAGGGCGCCCTGAACCCCATGAGTGCACCCATCCCCTGCCGAGGGCACCCATCCCCTGCCGAGTGCACCCATCCCCTGCTGAGGACACCCACCTCCTGCCGAGAGCACCCGTCCCTGACGAGAGCACCCGTCCCTGACGAGAGCACCCGTCCCTGACGAGGGCACCCATCCCCTGCTGAGTGCACCCATCCCTGCCGAGTGCCCCATCCCGGCCCCTGCCGCGCTTGGGCCCTTGGCCATTGCTGGAAAGACACGTCTAAGATACAAGCTATTTCAGCCTTCCTAAAATGGCTTTTAAAATGAACCCACAGGCCGGCACCCAACCCATTTCTTCCCAAAACAGGGCTCTCTCCAGCAGCCGTGAGCAGCAGCGGGACGCCGGGCAGCGGCTCGCGCGGGTGCCCCCCACACACGGCCTATTCGAGCTCGCACTCCCGCGGCCTCCATCCCCACCCGTATTCCATGCTCCACAGATGTTCCCCCGGCTGTTGCTGCCTCGTCAGTGCCCCTGGGTGTCTGCGTGACTCGCGCCCTTGCGGACAGCCCGGCGGCAGTGCCCGCTCGCGCGCCGCGGGCAGCCCCAGCGCCCTGCACACAGCGCCGGCCGGGCGGCCCGCCAACCCGGCCCCTGCTTGTCGGGCCAGGACGGGGGGATTGCACTAAGCCACATTTCATTAAGGAGAAGTAATAGTCAGAAACTATTAAGGGGTCCCATGTGGCTGCTTCACCACATTTCATTTAATGGCTTTCCTCTCCAGTGACYGATCCACCACTCACCTTCCTACAAGCGATGACTTGTGGGTCTTAACCTTACAAGCGAAGATACATTTGACCCATTAGTTACCCTATTTAAAGGCTTTTGTTAACCCCCGGCTCGAGCCATCATTTTATGTGGGGACTCCAGATCAGGGAAGCAGATGGTGCCATACACACCCCACCGCCTGCCCCGGCCCYGTTCACGGCACTGCTTTGGGGTAATCGGCGTCGGTTCCTCACGCGCCGCCTTGGCGGCAGCGCCGGCCGTGCGGGTCCCCGGCCGGGGCCGCAGTGAGGGCGCTGCTCGCAGGGCCGCCTCCACAACAGCCCTCATGCTGCACTGCCTGCGTTCACCTCCCAGGCCTGCCCACCTCCTCACCCATCACCGCTGCCCTCACCAAATGCACCCACTTCCTCCTCCCACAAGGAACCGCAGGAAAGACGAGGAATCTTGAACTCTGTTCACTAGAGCAGAGGATTCCCCAGTAAGCTGYGAAGTTCACAACCTTTGAAATTCCTATTTCAGGAGAGCTGCATGACACAGGAATGAATCATGCAGAATTAAGGAACAGGAAAAAAGTCCTGGCGTGGGCACGTGTCTCTTTGAATACTACTTTTCTGAAAGCAACTGGAATGCTTAAAGGCAAATCAGTAATCAGTACTGAGGAACAGACATGGGGCTCATACATGATTAATCAATGAACAAGCCATTTAAATATCCTGTCTCACAGTCAGTGAGTCGAATCCCTCCAGAAGGGACTTCCAAAGCTGAGTCTGTCTGATTTGCAGAAGGAAAGAGGACTACTATTCTGTTGTGAGTCTGTGGCAAAACACATGAATTATAAAGCAGTTTGAACCCCACTGAAAGCACAAATGGATGCTTAGCAGCAGCAGAACACTGCGGTGGTTTTTGTGCCGTGGGGCACGCACGGGCTCTGTGACGAGGAACCAGATGGGAGCTCCTTTCCACCAGCCTCCCACCAGCCACGTGCTAACACAGCAGCCCACAGAGCTCCTGCCGAGCCGGGGCTTGAACTGCTTGAACTTGAACTGCTCAGGCAGTTTCTCTATAGGGAGAAAAACAAATGTGGCGGTGCAGGAGGAAGAGCCTGGTGCTGTGGTGCTGACGCAGCAGCAGCTGCAAACACTGTTGGAACTTCCTCAGAATGAACGAGTGGCGTTTCACTAAAAACGGTGAAAAAGCTGTAAGAACAAAAAGCTGAAGGGGAATCTGCTGGGCTGCAGGCTCCCGCCTTCCCCTGCTGCCCCACATGCCCCACACATGGACTGACCTAGTGAGGACCTGTTGGACACTCATCCTCCAAGCACCTCTGCACCCTTCCCGGTTTTCTACAGGCTACAAACAGGTTATTAAGAGAGAAAAGCCTGTTGCAAATGGCAGTTCATCAGCATGCACCCTTATGCAGAACCCCAGCTTGTTGCTTTACACAAACAAAAGCAGCTGGGTGAAGACTAAGAAAAGAAGATTGGAGAAGAGCTTCAAGAGTCCTTAAAGACCATGAAGAGACTCTGCTCCTCAGAGTGATTCAACTCTACCTAAATTGTGGAGGGAAGATGTTTCCCCAGCCGGTCCGTAAATTTCTCACCCCCAAGAAACCTTTTCCTATGCTTGTCACCACTTTTTCTAGCATCRGCACCTCCCTGGGGCTTCCAAACCAAAGCCACCAGCACCAGCAGTGACAGGGAACTACAGCAATCCCCCAAGGCAGTGAGGGCTTAGCTAGATTCACTCGCAGGAATAGATTAACATTTAGTGGATGCTAGTACGTTCTTTATGCCCACATATGTTTAAGCTACAGAAAAAAAAAGTTATATATTTTTAATCAAAAAAAAATAGCTACATGTAATAATGCTTTAGAGTTATTATCAGATGGTCACCCTTCTGTTCAGCAGGAAAATGATTTCTCTCTGCGGTGACGGTGGTATAGATTTAACTTCTCAAAGTTACAGGAATACATAATGAATATGAATTCCATAAAAGGGTGGGATTTGCAAGAAGCCCTTCATGGAAGGCTTCATGAATCACGATTTGTTTTTAAATTTAAAGTTTCCAGAAAAATTCAAAAAATCTCCAGCTCCTATTTTGGTTTCAAGTGATTCAACTCTGAATACACGCAAAGGCCCCAGACTAAACCGTCTACATCTTTGGTCTTTAAATGCCAAGGAAAAGCGGGAAACAAGGCACAGAAATGGAATTTTAGGTAAACCAACTGGCCTTTAAAGAGCGGTTGCCTGGGTAACATCACCAAGGTCTCCCATCCGCTGCCAGCCGGTGGGCCCTGTATGATGCCCCTTCCAACCGGCTCCGGGTCCTTCATCTCAAGATGCTCTCCTTGCTCCAGCGGGGAGCTGCTGCCTGCGCTGCCAGGCCCCTTCCTTCCCTCGTCTGCAGCTCAAGGGACCCAAGGGTCACAGCTTGGCCTGTGCTACAAGAACAAGGCCTGATCACAACAATCGCTTTCTAAGCATGGGAAAAATGGCCTGGAAAAGCCACACGATGTACAAAAGGGGAGAGAAACAGGGAAAACCAATCCCACAACAACAACACTCCCTCAGAGAATACACATACACTTACCTGAAACATCCAAGGGTGAAATGGGTTCAAGGTGGGCCACGCCAGGCAAACATGGAACAAAAGAGGAAAGGAAATACGTCAGTTCCAAGTGACTCTATCCAGCGTGATGAGAGGAGCTAGCACCACCCCGGCCTTGCAAAGCRGAGTATCCCAGCAGAGCTCCTGAATCCCCAGCAAAACCAGGACCCTGCGGTTTCAGAAGGACAAACAGAGCAGACCCAAGCTCAGACTRAGCGGGCAATGTTTAACAAACGAACCCTATCAGGTGTCGCCCTTCCTGCTGGGGGCTAGTTCTCAACACGAGCAGGACGAGGGTGGAAGGCASAAAGCAGGGACACCAAAGGGAGCCCCAGTGCACGACCCGCCGCCGGCTCCAGTAGGCAGCTCTAGCAGCTCGGTTTCTCCCGAGCCCCTTCATTCTTAGCTGTGCTAAGCCTGGAGCCAATTTCAAGAGCTGATAATCAGCAGGGAAAAATTSCTTTAGGAGAAGGGGAAAAAGAGCCAGGGAGACAAGCAATCTTCAAAATATCTTGGTTGTGCACTGACTGTTACTTAGTGAGGCTCCCAGTGCAGTCAGTAGGATTTATTTAACATAACATAGCCGTATTCTTTCATTCTGCAGTATGGAAAAAGCCTTGAAGAAGGTTTTGGAGGGGAAGCGGCAGCCCTGCTGCCTGGGGGTTCCTCCGGTACCCCACATTCCTGCTCCAACCAGGARTACATCAACCTACATCAGCCAGGAAGAGGACACGCTGTGTTCACCCAGCCGGGCACACTCTCCCTTCAGGCCAGTCCACTTTTCTGCTCTCTTTCTGCTAAGCARCGACGAACATTTGCTACAGCCAGGTGACCTTATCAGTGCGCCCTCAACTTCTCCCACGGTCTTCACTTCACCTTGCCATGCATTTTGCCAGGACTTTATCTGGAGCCCTGCTATTCTTTTAACAAAAATCTTCCCTGTAAWCTCTCAGCCTGTAACTCCAAACCAATGGAATCCTCCCCGTTCAAAGAGCCTTTAATAGCCCTCGCTTTCCGCCAGGCTTTGGCAGAGGACACAGGGCTCTCCTCCCCACCTTGCCCCGCTCCGTGCTGAGTGCAGCGGCGCAGGGTGGTGGGAGGCAGCAAGGGCAGCTCGCCCTGGGCACCAGCACACGCTCCTGCTTTGCTTTAGTCTCGAGGTGTGTTTATGAGCAGCAGCGAGACGGGGAGCCACAGGGAGCTATTCTTGTCTTCAAAGGCTTGAACCCGACTGCTCTCCACAACGCTGCTCYGCACCTGGAAACAGGCAGGCGCTGGTGGAACAAAGTGCTGCGGGACATGGAGAAAGGAAGAAAAAGGAGGCTGCAAGAACAGCTCYTCTTACTTGCGAGATCAGAAGCTTCAAAAATACCCAATTATCCTCYGCAATGTTTTTGGAGTCACTAACGTTTGCATTTTGCCCCGGGGATGATAAAGGCCAGGCAGGGCTGCCCGCGCCAGGGCAGGAGCCCCCAGCAAACCAGTGGGGCTGGCACTGCCCGCGCTGCAAACGGCTGCCAGGACGCACACTCGCTCTGTGGCATCTTCCCCGGGCCGACTGGCACGGCCGGAGCGCAGCCCCGGCGCGYGGGATAAGGACACCTGCACCAGGGGAGAAAGGCATCTGCACCGGGGAGCACCTCTGCAGGATTAGGCTGCATGGGTGTAAAGAGCATCGTAGGATTGCTAAGGTTGGAAGGGATCTCAGAGGTCAACTAGTCCAASCCCCTGCTCACGCAGGGTCACCCAGAGCACAGGACACAGGGCTGCATGCAAGCGGGTTTTAAAGATCTCCAGAGAAGGAGACTCCACAGCCTCCCTGGGCAGCCTGCTCCAGGGCTCAGTCACTCTCACTGTCAAGAAGTGTTTCCTTAAGTTCCTGTGGAACTTTTGGTGCCTCAGCTTGTGGCCGTTTCCTCTAGTCCTGTCGCTGCCACCACTGAAAGAGGCCGCCCCCTCCTCCTCTCTCACTCAAGGTATCTAYAGACACTGCTCAGGTCCCCCCTCAAGCCTTCTCTTCTCCAGGCTGAACAGCCCAGCTCTCTCAGCCCTGAAGGAGAAGAGGAGGAGAGGCTGTCGCTGGCCATTTCTGCAGCGTGTTGGATACACCTATACTCATATATGTTCCCAGAGCTGGACAGCAAATCACACAGGCCCTCCCGGGGCTGGTGGATGTGACAGGAGTGGGTGGGAGACACAGAGGACACCGAGCTGGTGCCTGAGGGAAGAGGTGACCAAATTACACATCTACAATGAGAACTTTAACCAACCCAGGCCCTAATTTAGGAATTAAAACCAACAACCGGATAACATCAGATGGCACCTCATTTCAGACAGTTTTTTTTCTCCRTTATTTCAACCCGAATTCGCTCTGCCTGGCACCAGCATCCCCCCACACTCGGACAGGTCCCTGCCTAGCAGGACTGCAAGGAGCAAAAGCCGGTTTGTGCTCCCGGGTGTGAGGAACTCCCAAGGGGAAGGAGAACCCTCCGCGTCTCCTGCAGCCCTGGGGCTGGCCAGTTCCTGCAGTTGCAGGCCAGGCTTAGTCCAAACCCAGCCGGCAGYGTCGCTCTGCGTTCATCCTAAAGGGTTTCTAGAAGAGTTTGATGGACAGGCATCTGCAAAGCTCAGCACGACCTGGCGTGGGGAGAGCACGGAGACCAAGGAGGGCCCAGCCAGGCACGGGTCGTGCTCAGACCTCCCCCAAACAGTTCTCATAAAACCTGAAAAGGTCACAAAAACAAGTCCCAAATTTTATTTTTCAAGAGCCTTGATGGTTGCTTCTAGAGCTATCTAACATGTCCTTGCAATAAAGCCATATGGCAAATCTGCCTTCTTCCAGAAACTCATAAGGAGGCTTAGGTGAAATAAAACTAAAGCAGATTATTTTTAATTATTAGTATTTTTTTCATATTCCTTTACTGTATAAAGCTGGGCTCATTTTTTAATGGATATGACAGAAACCATAACATTCTCTCCTATACACATTCAAAAGAGCACTTGGTGTTCCACTTTGAGAGTTATTGCATTTARTAAACTGAAAAATAATAATCAGATGTCTCCACAGAGCGCATTTTTCACACACTAAGCGTGATAGATTTTTTCCTTAGAATTGCTTTTAAGTGCATTAGCGCCCAGACTCCGTTTCCGCCCCTGTAATTTGTTAAAGAAGTGGTGGGTTCCCTGTTTCCCCGCGACACTAGCAGGTGTTTCTGCAAGGCGAGGATGAGTCCTGGGCACGGGCGGCCCCGTCACGCACCAGCCACGGCCCTTAGGAGGAGGAGCGGGGCAGGGCTGCTCCCCGCAGAGCTGCTCCCCGTGGAGAAACAACACTCCGCACTGCCTCCACCAGCTTTCCCTGCAAGGTGGTTTTCTTCCTTTCAGGTATCTACTGGGATCGAGAAAACTGGTTACCTGGGGGCCTGGAAAGAGCAGCAGCACGAACGCCAGCCTGGTTCCTCCCCCTGCCCAAACTCTAAATAAAATAAAGCTTTTATCTTCTGCTTGTTAACTCCAGAAGCGAGCAACGTCTTGATTCACAAAGGGATGTCAACTCCGGAAAAACACTTCCTCTTTGATGGTACAAAAACCTTCCCAGTTTGTCAGAAGGTCTGCGGAAATTTTACCGACCCAGCTCTGTCTTTACTCTAGAAGGCATTTGGTGATGAATGGTGATTGAGGGACAATCCTAGCTAAACATCTACTGATGAACCAAGGAGAGAGGAGGGTTACAGGTTTAGAGGTCACTGGGTAAGACTTAGGAAAGCCTAAGGAAGCTGTTGGAAACCCAAGAGTGACAGCCAGGAGCCTCAACATTCTCAATACTCAACTTTCTCCAACTCCCACCACTGTCACGCTCACTCTTGCTGAGAAATTGGGGAACTACAAGGTAGTGCAAATCCTCTGGCATCTGCTTAGACTGACAACCAGGAATCTTATCACATTCATTCAAAAAACAAAACCTTCCCCTCYTCCACTGACACAACATCTCCTGTTTCTCTCACTAAACTGCTCCAGCAGCGATTCAGAAGATGCTGTTACCCACAACMCATAGTTTTTTAACACATTTTAATATAATGAATGGGGAAGAGGAAAGGAGATTAAAAAAAGGAGATCATCTCTTAAAGGTCACCTAGAAGCAGAGGCAGCCCCGGAGCCATCACTGCTGCCAGCACCAGGAAAGATGGAAGTTCTGGATGGCCACGACACGTGACGGCAGCAGGGAGGACCCTTCCAAGTCAGGATCTTGGACCCTGTAGCAGCTCTCTGTAAAAGTGACTGACCTGTAGCCTCAGAGGACGTTTTCTGGTCAGACTGAGCACAACCTCCAGCCAATTAGACATGTACTTTGGCTCTGACAAGGGAGAAGARCAGCGAGTAGGGACGAGAACACTGGCCAGAGGTGAAAACATGAAGGTCCCCGGGTGGATGAAGCCTGTCTGCATTGTAACGTGTACAAACAGCCACCCCTTCAGGATGGATGTGCAGGATGCCCTGAAAACCGACCCGTAACTAAAGCAACACAGGGACCCCAAAGAGGATGGAGAGGAGAAAGAAGAAAACTCCCACAGGTCCTATCCAGTGCACAGAAAGCAGTCCCAGCACTCTTCAGGTTTCCTGCAAACGCAGTCCTGACCTGGTGGTAGGAGGACAGTTACACAAGGCACGTGCTTTTCTTTATTTATTTTATCCAGATTCTAAACAATACTTCATGTTCAAGTGATTTATAGGCCCAGCTACTGCCAGAAATGAAAATACTCCCCATGAAAATGTTGTCCTGTGCATCGGCAATGGGGAAAATACAGCAACCTTGCAGTAGTTTCCCTGCAGTAASCCCTTTTTGAGCATTCCCCATGGACAGTCAATGCCCTCCCACCTCTCTGCTTAACTCAACAGGAACTTGGGGACATTGATTCTGTCCCTCAGTAGCGAACAGTGACAAGCAGGACATTTAAAGGCCGTATCCGAGCTCAGTAAGGTTGAAAAGAGAATCGCTGGCCCGTTTACTTTGGAAAACCTCGGATAAGAGGTGGGAGTGATTACGGAGGCCCATSTGTGTAAAAAGCTGTTTAAAAGGAGTATAATTTTAGCCCTCTCCTAAAACGCAGGCCGGCGTCTGCAGCAACCCCGGGCGCCTCCAGCTCCTGCTGCCTAAACAAAGGACCCCATTTCCCCGAGCCCCCACAAACTCGGCAGATAATATTCCTGCAAAACTCAAGGCAGCTCCCGAGGGAGGCGCAGCCGCGTGTCCCCCGCCACTGCTTCAGGAGCGGCTGCAACCTCACGGGTTCCTCGTCCTTCCCGCTCCCTTGTCCATCCCACTTCCCGCCCGTCCCACTTCGTCCTCCATCCCACCTCCCTGCCCGCCCTGCTTCCCGCCCATCTCACTTCCTTGTCCATCCCGCTTCCCACTCATCCCGCTTCCGCACGTGCTTGGGAATTTACGGCTGTTCCCGGCCCCGGCTGCACACACTGCACAGACCACTTGACAGGAATCCAAGGGGAAGGGACATCTGAAAACCAGGAACAGACAGAAGGAGAGGGAACAAAAGAGAGAGATAAATGTACTAGTTGGGTCAGGTTCCTTCCACCCCCGCTTTCAAAATTAAGGATCTTAAGGCTGCCAGATCTCCTGCTTAGCCCTCCCTGCCTGAGAAGGGGCGAAGGAGCCGGAGGGAACGGGGGGAGAGGAGCGGGTTTCCAYGGGGGATTTTGTCCCGCCTGTCAGCCGTGCAGCAGAAACGCAGCAGATATTTGGACAGCTCGACAGGGCCAGCGCAGGCGTGCAGCGCTGCTGGAAAGCGAGACAAAGGAGGGGGAACACAAAGCAAGGCGCTGAATACGGCGGCAGGGCTCCCGCTTCCCAGCGCTGCCATCGGTCACAAGAGCGCAGCTATTTGGCACGTCCCGCCYTGCTCCGCGGTCGCTGCGAAATCACAGCGCGCTTCGGCACGACGGGCAGCTTTTGCCGAGAGCCTCGTACCCCCGAGCAGCTCGTTAAACGGCCCGGCTTGCRGAGCCGCCTCAGAGCGCTGCCCTGCGGAGCAGGCTGAGCCGCACGCGGGGCTGCGGCCGCGCCGCTCGCGCCGGGGCACGTGCGCCACGCACGTCGCCGGGCTGCGGGCAAGGCGCGAGTGCGGCCGCCGCTCCTCCGCGCCCGGCGAATTCCCCCGGGGCCCCCGAGCCGCTCTGCCTGCTCGCACGTGGGAGCTAGGGAGGTGCACGGAATCCTYGGAGCTTTTCCAAAGAAAGGGAGGCCAATATAGGGCTTCGAGATAAGCCCAGGACCTGAAACTAGGCGTGAAAATCAGGTCCTCGTTTTTGGAAGAAACACACTGTAAAATTAGGAGAGGAAAAGAATTAAAACMTTGGGATGAAAGGCCTTATGCTGATAAAACCACACAAAGCAAAACAAACAGTCACGAAGCAAAAGGCCTTCTAAGCTCTTGTTGGGCAGTTTCTGGCATACTAACAACGCACTGGCTGCATCAGCACGGCAGTGACAACGTGGGTCTGCTCAACACGGGGCAACTGGGACCCTGCTCTGGGAAAGGAAGCGCAGTCAAAGGAGGCCTGGAGCCGGATGTCTCGGAAAGCTCATTCCTGGGAGAGGTTTTATTCTCTTTCAGGCCTGTCTGCCTGCAGCTGAACCCCCCACTGTGCGATTTCTTTCTCCTCGCCTCCACAGGGCACTGATGGAGCTGGCAGCTGCTGGCGGGGCTGCAGCAGAGGCTCCTTGAGAGGTGGCCGCGGGTGCTGGCAGGGCGGCCGGGGCGGCAGGAGGCACTGGCGCCGCTCGGAAGGCCACGCTGGAAGCTGGTGTTTGTGACGAGCCCCGGCCCCCGCTCGCGCTGCGGCAGCCACGGCCACGCGGCCGCTCGGGCCCTGCACCGGCTGCCCCSGTGCGCAGGGACTGCGCAGCGAACGCGGCTGCTGGAGCCGGGGAAACATCCCCTGCCCTTCCTTCTGCCCACGGTTCCCCCTCGCCCCTCCCGTTTCACCTCTCGGTCAGGTCATTCATCAGCGGATGGGAAGCGGCTCAGTAAATGATTCTCGGCTCAAACCACTGAGYTTTCAGATGTGTGCAAATTCCAGAGCAGCCCTGAACTGCCCGAGAGTTTATCAGAGGTCAGGGCAGCCCTGGGCAAAGCAGGAGAGCCRAAGGTTTTAACCCCGCATTCCTGGCTGGGCACGTCCCCGCCTCGTGCCCAGCACGAGGGCCGTGGCGTGAGCAGCGGCAGCAGCGGAACCGGGGCCGGTTCTGGTGGGAGGCACGAGCTGCAGGAGCTGCACCGGATCCTGCCCAGCACCCTGCGCACAGCGCTCTCACACACAGCTCGCGCAGCAGGAAATACCCTAGTGCACACAGAAGAGGAGGGTTTAGCTCTTTACGAGTCTGATTGCTGTCAGTCTGGAGAGCAGAGGAGCTCAGCCGGGCGCTGCTTGCACCTCAGGCGCCCGCGGCTGCTCGCTGCGGCGCAGGGCGGCCGCAAGGTTCGGGCTGAAGCTCCCCACCTTCCCTGCCGTATCCCGCAGGATCCCACACGAGCAACTCCCCAGAAACGTCATTTTTGCAAACTAGACACCAGGGTTTTACAATAGGGATCTTAACCTAACAGCCCCGCTGAGGCAGCCCGGGGGTCCCGGCACGAGTGTCACACACCGGGCGCTGCTCCSAGCCCTGCTCCCGGCTGCAGCAACCCCCCGTAGTCTGGGCTACGAAGTCCTGCTTTGCTAAAGATCAACCTCACCCCCACCGCTGAAACGTCTCCCACGCACCTGCTGCCTCCCTTCCAGAACACACCAGGCTGTARGAAGATCTTTTTTTCCAAAATTTTAAGTGTGCACAAAGAGGCAAAATCCCACTTTTTCAACAAAATGCCCAGCTGGTGTGCCAGGTAAATCCCTACTGGACTCCAGCTGGCACCACCACTGCATTCCTATATACATTTTAAAGTTTGATATACACAGAATCCCAGAATGGTTGAGATTGGGAGGGACCTCTAGGRATCATCCAGTCCAGCCCCTGCTCCAGCTGGGATACCCAGCACATGGGGCACCCAGTGGCATCCAGGCGGGTTTGGAAGACCTCCAGAGAAGGAGACTCCACAGCCTGCCTGGGCAGCCTGTGCCAGGGCTTGGGCACCCTCACAGTGAAGAAGTTCTTCCTCACAYGCACATGGAACTGCCTAAATTTCAATTTGTACCCATTGCCCCTTGTGCTGTCACTGGCCACCACTGAGAAGAGCTTGGCCCCTTCCTCCCTACATTCCCCCTTCATGARCTTATACATGTTGATCAGATCCCCTCTCAGCCTTCTCTTCTCCAAGCTAAACAGGCCCGATTCACTCAGTCTCTCCTCATACAACAGACGCTCCAGTCCCTTAATGATCTTCATCCCTTCGCTGGACCATCTCTAGAAGCTCCACGTCTCTCYTGTCCTGGGGAGYCAGAGCTGCCCCCRATGCCCCAGGTTTAGCCTCCCCAGAGCTGAGCAGAGCTCACCTCCTGCAGCCTCACCCGAGCCGAGACATCACCTCCTGCATCCTACAATTATTTTTTCCCTGGCAATCTACCACACGACCATGCCCACCTAGAGCAGCGGCACCTCCCTGCTCCTGCCGGAGCGCCGGGCAGTGGCAGGAAAGGCCATTCCACCTCCTCTGCTCCTCCTGGCAGGGGTTCCAGCTTGCTCACGGAGACGTCTTAGATAGCCCAATACTCACTGCATTTCATCAACAGCAGCAATTCCCCGCGTGGACTTGGTTACTGCTCCAGCTAATGGTATCTGCTGAATAGACCCAGCACCCACGTCAGATCACACAGGGGCTTGCGACAGACGAGCAGKCTCCCGTGTGTCACGGGACAGAGCAGGCTTGAGGTTGTCCTGTTTTGTTTCCGAGACCTGAAGTCAAGTCTGGGAGCAAAAGGGTTTGCATCTCCCGCCGTGGATGCCCAAGCACCCCTAGCCCCATCTCTGCTCCCTTGCCTACTGGCTGCACAAGGTTAAGGTCCTTCTCAAGGCACTGCTGGTGGTTTCTCTGCTTCAGCAATTGGCAAAACTACTTGAATCTAAGGAAAAAAGTGGATATAACAATATCCTGAATAAGCCAACAATACAGGAGCTAAATTATCAGCAACGATGGCAATCATATCAATTTTTGCCAGCAGGTGCTGCTCTGGCAATAGAATTTAAGAGTTACAAATACTCTATAAAAACAACTAAAACACATGAAGACAAAGAAACGCCACGTGAATGTGTAAAAATGAATAATAAACGAACAAACAAACAAACAAAAGCCTGTAACCTGGAGAAGGAAGCCATAAATATTTCACCCTGTCAGTACAGACGCTGCAGACCACAGCCACGGTCTGTGCTGCACCACCGAGCCCTTCCTGGCTAATCACACAAACAGTGCGGGAGGGACCCCACCGCTGTCCCTCCTCCTCCTCCTCCTCCTCCTGTTCCCAGGTATTTGACCTTGAAATTGCCCCGAGCACATTGAAAGTGTCAGCAGGTAAACAAAAGGGATAAAATTCTTGCTCCATTGCAGGGTGAGCAGCAGCTCACACACGCTGCAGAGAGGGGGGAAGGAGAAAGACACCAAGATCTTTTCTTACAATTAGCTGAAGAATTGCTTCCCACTTGCCCTAAGCCCTTAATTCCGTAACCTCTCCTCTTTCCCAACCACTTGCAATCCAGAGGGGAGGCATAAGGGACTTTCTATTCATGGAATATTTATGGACCTGGAGACCTTGAAAAGAAGAAAGATTCATGCATAATACAAGGAAGAACCTTGCCATATGAAAGGATGAATTTACTGCACCGGTAAACCGAAATAAGGGGCTGAAAACCCATCAGAAGCAAAAGGGGGGCTCACAGATTGTGAGGCCTGGACGAGAGGCCAGCGTCAGCAAAGGGACCCAACGTTCGCTGCAACAGCGGAATGACATTTCCTATTATCACTTATTAGTTGATAAATGTTCAAGATTTATTAAATTAACCTTTCCGCACGAGTTCCATCCTCTGTTAATTACCAATAGATTCGGAGAAACTAAACAAATAATCGGAAGTAATTTACACAAGAGAAGGGCCCCTCAGCTGCGCGGTATCACAGCCCGAGCAAGAAGGGCCCGGTGACACACGCGKCTCAGGACCTGCTCCACACACCAACAAGAAGCCAAGAAATACTCCAGTTCCCTTCCTTCACCTTCCTCAGYCTCCCGGAGCCGTTCGTTCACTGCCCTGCTCTTCATCAAGGTGCCCAAAGAGCCTCTCGGGTAATTCCAGCCTTGTGATCAAAACGCATATGAGCAATGTGATATTTTTTTAGGCTCAGGAAGTAAAAGATTAATTTTGAACAGGCGTCCCCCGCTCCGCGGCTGGGAGCAGGGKCCCTCTCGTAGCGGGGCCGTGAGCACCGCGGGATGCCCTGCTCCGCGGCCGGGGGCTGGAGCGCACAGCGGGATCCTCCCGCCTTGTTCCCAGCGCTGGGAACGTGGGGGCAGCCTCATCGCGGAGCCTGCCCTCGGCGCGGAAATCAGAGCATACCCTTCAATTCTCTTTGAAAGAGTTCAATGAACTCTTTTATCAGGATTAGAGGTGAGGCTGAAAGCAAACGGGCTCTTTTAGTTGATAAAAAACCCACATTCCACTTCGCAGCCTCCCCACCCCCTGGGCTGAGACTTTCATGCATATTTGACATGTTTTCCAGCTAGACACCATTTCTACCCGCTTTATTTTCTCTTTAAAGTGACTCAAGTGCACAGTGCTTCTTCCTGAGCGCCAATTTATTTTTTTCATTGTATTAGAGTACACTGGCATTTTTATCTGCCCTTCACATGTTTTAATTCACGTAAGGAGAAAATAAAGTTATATCTTAGGAGAAAATAAAGTTATATGTTATGAACAAAAGCTATACACGGGAAACTATGAAGAGCTGATGAGGCTCTTCCCTGCCTCGGACGTTGTTTCCCGTCACGGTGGAGCCCAGGGGTTTGGAGGCGCTTGACCTAATGCAGCGAGTGCGGATCGAGGGACGCAGCCCCTCCGCAGGGCGTCACAGCCGCAGCTCGGAGCAGCTCCGCGCCAAGGGGGAAGGCTCCCAAGTCTCTCGCGTGAGACACTCACCTGGAACTGAAGGAAATACACCCAAAGTGCAAAACCAGCTCAGGTCACTTGCATTATTTTCCATAAGCTTTCCATTTTCACAGCACTGGCTGTGGAGACCACAAGGCCATCAAACGGGGAAACGTGAAGACGGAACAACAGAAATTAGGGTGTCCCAGCAGGTGACAATTAATTCTCTGCTCACTAAGGAAGGTGCCCAGGGACGCTGCGCTTGGCTTAAGCGAGTGAGCAGGGCGCAAGCCCGAAGGAGCCCCCTTCAACAAGCTGCACCAACTCACGAGGCAGTTTGTGGGGCCAATGTGGGCAGGAAAACGGGCTGTGTCCTGAGAACAGCTCAACGCAAAGACACAGTGAACTTTATAACGAAGAGAGTCCCACAGATAATAAACGCAGCCGTGGCTCACGCCAGAGCGGCAAGGAGGTGCCAGGCCGCTGTGCGCACCGGGGCCCCGCGCGCAAAACACGCTCTCTCCATTCAGGACTCTCAATTAGTCTCRCTACACCCAAAAGCAAACTGTATTTTGCAAAGAGCCGAGCGTCCCCTCTYCCCCGGCCAACCCTGAGCACATGAGGATGGTTTGTTCTCTGTCCCTCGCTCGCTTACACTTAATATTAAAGGTCCRGCAGGTTAACACTTACAGATTTCAGATATAATTAAAGAAATAGGTAGAGGGRAACAGGAAGGAGAAATTCAGAGGAATAAAGGGACTCATTAGGCACTGCAGCTCCTTGTGTTTGGAAATTTAAGCTCACACTGCATGCTAGCCTTGTCCCACAAGGCATTTTTAATAAAGCCTGTGCATTTATGCCAGAGCTGCTTCTCAGCATCTTCCACACTTAGTGCACACTTGCTGTAACGCACGTGAAGCACCCACACGCGCTGCCCTCCACCAGCAGCAGAGCAGGAGCACTTCTGCAGGTGTTTATTTGCAGAGGAACTCACTGGGGAGCTGGAGGGCTTTTCTCCTGAAAGAAATTTGTCTCGGTGGGCAGAGGCGGCGGCTCCTTCCTGCGCCCCTTCTCTTGCCATGCTGCATTAAATGGATAATTGAGCAGTGAGCAGACCTGCAGGCCAGCTCGGAGGGAGGATGCAGGAAACACCCCTGCTCGAAGGGGGTCTGTACAGCTCCACAGGCTCCCTGGGAATATTCCCCCCATCCCAGTGCTTCTTAGGGCAGTTTGCCACGGGCCGATCTTGCCGAGGAGGATTCCTCGGCACACAGCGCGGTTTCCCGAGCACTGAACTATACTGACTGGAAGCACCGCTGCCCAAAAAGGAGSGGAGTTTCCTGTCACCCCTGCAGTATTCAGCTTTGTGTGGAGGAAACCTTTCTGCGAGCTCCTACRTGGGCCACTGAAATGAAACAGCAAGGAGCAGCTCAGTGTTTTGGGAAGCATCCACAGGGCTTAGCCACAGCCAGGGGCGACTGCAGCACTGGAAACGGCCTAAACCCCTCCCTGGAGGCCAGACCTCCCCGTCTGTTAACATCCTTGGCTCCCTGCAGCACCGAAGACACATCCACAGAGACATGGTGAATCATGACGCGCTAGGGCCAGGGGATCTGCAAAGAACGCAGGATCCACCTGCTGTCTTGGACCCCTAAGTGGGGAGTGGGCAAAGGTAAAAACTGTGGCCTAATGCAGAGCAAACACATGCAGAATTACAGCAYGGATTATCATGCTATTAAAATRCATACATATATATATATGTGTGTATGATTTAGCTTGTAAGATTGGGAGAACTCACTGCTTTGCAAACAGACAAAACAGATGGATTGAGGCTGGTAAAAATAGACCTGAACAGTGATCAGCGTTACTTATTTACGTAGACTGCCTTATTAGGCTAAGAAAGGAAAATCTGCATTTAGCTTCTGGAAACAAATTGTTTCTTCCCAGGTCGGTCACACTAGAAGAGCTGCTATTTTCTGGCCTTCCCCGCTATGGCTGAGAACTCACTCGCTGGAATCTGAAAAATAATCCCGTGGTTCCYCTGGCCTCTCCTAACCCCTTCCTCCCAGCGGCTACGACCTTATCAGGTTCCCACAGACCCCGGCCCGTTCTTGGTGGGACCACACGAGCAATCCTGCAGCTTGCTGCGCTGTTAGGAATCCAAGCGATCCCTTAGGTTTTGTCCTCTCTATTAACTCGGACGTGTTTGTCTTGGCACAATATCCATGTTTGTAATGCTTTATTCCCTTCGCTCGTGCCTTTGGGAACAGCAGTAACCTTCCTGGTACTGAGGACCCAAATCTACTGGTGTCTCCGTGGAGCCTTGGAAGATACCTGTGTTGGTGCTTGGGCTCTCCTATGCCTTGCCACGGCATGAGGATCACGCCTAAACTCAGCCTCAAACAGGAAACTGCCATGCAGAAAATCCTTAAGGAAATTATGGCGKGTGATGCAAGACAACGGCTGCAGACAGGAATGCCGGGAATTCRGCTGCTTTTGCAGTCCTGGGTGCTGCATTTCTTCGATTTTTTCTCTCCACAACCTTATTCACATATATATATATATATTTATATGTGTATATATATATATATTTATGTATCTGTTGTGGATCAGCACAGCTGTGGGTGAGGCCACGTGTTCCCATTCCTTAGGGATCTCTCAGAGGATCTCTGCATTCTCCAGGCACTAGTTTTAAGGGACTTGGGAAAGGAAGGGGRGCGGATCAGGTAGCATCAGGTCACGCACAAAGCAGGGATGAAGGGAAACTCTGTGCAAGGAAATGCTCAGGTCGTTGTGGCCCGAGAACGCCACTTGTGCATTGCCTTGATTATCCCGTCAACAAGGATGCCACAAGAGCAGGGATCCATCAGCGGATGGGCGGGCGGGAGCTCACGGGCCCGTCGGGGCTGACCGATGGGCCTGGCGGGCCACGGCTGGACTGTCTCAAATCTCCTTTTCTCTAAACTGCTAAAAGTCAATACTACGTGGAATGAAAATTCAATTTAGGGTAACAGGGAAAAATGACTAATTATTCTTTTATGGTGGTATCATTGATTCTTCCAACAAAKGAATTGACTTTTTATATGCACCCCAGCACAGATAAGCTGGAGAAAGATATGAAATAGAGATGGAAAAAAAAAACTTAAAAGCAGTTACAGCAATTCTACATGCCAGAATTCCCAGAATTTAAAAGAGTAAAGTATAGATAAATGGCACTCAAATGCCACAGAGTACCTGCAGAAGATGAAGACTTTAAAGAGCCAGCAGGAAAAAAAGAGGCCTTATTGCAAGCTGATTTTTGGGCAGGGTTTTATCACCTCGGAGTTAGCGAGCCCTGGGACCCAAGGGGAGCTGCAGGCAAAGGCGCTGCCCGTGGCCGGACAGTCCCGGCACCCACAGAGCCGCCGCGCTTCGAACCGCGGCGAGCCGCGCCGGGCTGCACGGACGCGTCAGCAAGGCCACCGAAACGCCAAGCGCGCGTCACGCGCCCCGGGGAATACATCCYGAGGAAATGAAGCACAGGAAGCCAGGAGTTGTGGCGGGGAGCTGAATGCCACAGCGCAGCACCTGTCCCAACGCATTTAAGCTTCCGAGAAGGAGCTGCTGAGGAAGGGGCTGAAGTTGCAGCGCCAGGAGCCCCCCGGCAAGCACACACAGCACTCCAGACCCAGACAACACCGCACAATCAAGGTCAGGAGCACACGATCCAGCATTTCCTGGTGACTTCCCTCCTCTCCCCTTCGTTAAAAAGAAGGTCCAGTGCCATGGTGGGGAATGTTGTGTTTAAGACAGAGCTCTGCCATTTGCATAGCCACCAAACAAGCTGCTGCATCCRAAATCCGAATTAACACCGTCTCTCCTTGGGAAATGCAACTTCTTGAGAAAACATCCCCAGAACGAGGGCTCCCACGGCGCTGGGAAACGACCCCCAAAAGCAGCTCCAGCCGCTGCTTGCTGTCCAGAGTCCCACAGAAAACAAGGGCAGGATCTGCCTCAGAGTGAGCTCACTGGACCTCCCTTCCAGCTCTCCCAAGAGGCCCTGGTAGGGAGCACTGAGCTGGGGAACACGGAGCGGGGCGCCCGGCGCGGAGCTGCTCTGCCACGGAGCTGGGAGAGCGCTGGCCACAGCGGGAAGGGTGAGCGAAGCCAGGGTGCCCGGCTCGTGGGCGAGGGACCGAGCGGGGGCTCCCGCCGCGCCGCTCGCAGCCGGCCGGCTGGGCCGCCAGAGCCGCCTCCCTTGCTGGCAGCTTCGGGCACACGGGCAAAAAGGCTCTCGGTCAAGCTCAGCACGTGAGCTGCCCTCGGCCACAGGGCCCAGCCCCGAYGGGCACGGAGCGGCCGGCTTCGTGAGCACCAGCGCCCTGCGGGTACCCAAGCAGCGCCACCGGGGCATTATCCCTGCTCTGCTCCATGTGTCCGCCAGGAAAAGCGAGAGCTTTGCCGAGATTAAGCTATTTTTCCTTACTATTCAAGCCATTTCTCCATCAGTTTAAGACTTCTTTCTGCCTGTAAAGCGCYGCTCTCCGCAGCGGCCGTCAGCGTTTGCGGAAGCCACGCGGCTCCTCGGCAAGCCGCGCTCCCCGGCGCGCTGCCGCCAGGCTGCTCCTAACGAGGCTTTTGATTTTTAATGGAAAAGACAAAGCCTGACAACAGACTGACTACTTACACGCAGAAGAGCCGCCGACTACACCCCTGTGGCTCAAATGCTGTAAAACTCGACAGAATTAGCTCTGCTTGGCACGAGGAGGTGGAAGCCACGTGCGTAAGGTGGGAGCTACCRGCAGCTCCTGGCCACGCTCGTCACCACCGGCACCCGGGGGCTCCACAGCGAGCGCCCCGCTCCTGCTGCGAGCCGAGAGCCCAYGGAGCCACGGGCAAGGCAGCCCACACCTCGACCACGTTCCGCTTTGGGAAGGGCTTCAGCATGTCTGTCATATGTGTTTTGAAATAACTATTTAAAAAAAGAGACTGTTCTTCCCTGGGGAAGGATTTTCCAGCAATCTGGTATTTTTTTACTGGTCGCTGCATGTTTTCCAAGTCCACTGGCATTGTTTACTTCCCTGAAAATTATTACCAGGCCCCCAGATACGATAGCTGGATGTTTTTGCAATATGTTTTTCTACATTTTTGTGGGCGGTTTTGCACTCTCCTGGCTCCAAACATTCCCTTCGCTGTCGCGAGCCCATCTGATTGCAGCGGCTCCTGCCCCAGCAAGGGGACAATCCCATCCCAACTGAGAGCAGCCGGAGGTTTGCGGCTCATGGCAGTGGAAGTGGGATCAAGTACTCACCCTCCGTAACAAAAGTAAATGGACATTTCTGTTCTCTTGTCTGAATCAGTAATGCTYGAAAAGCAAAAGCTGTTCTTTTTCTTCTTCTAACAGTATGAAAAAATGGAGTGTAATTGCCATTCAACTGCTGCCTGGAGGAAGGAAAACAAAATCCACTGAAGCTTTTTATTTCATTTTCTGCTCACAGAAGGGATGAATGATCCATATGCGTCTTCCTGCTCCAATTAAGGAAATACTCAATTCCAGCAGAGCATCCATGAAATCTCCACTCTTCCCTGGCTACGCTCAGCCTTGTTCYCGAGCACTCCAAACACTGTTCAGAGCAGCTCGTTTGCTGCCCGAATACTCCCTGCCAGGTTTGGATTTCAATGGTGTCAGCAGGGCCTGGGTAGAAGAGCTATCGCTGGAGAGCGATCCCAGCTGAATCCTGACTGTAAAGGCAAAGGAAAAGGCTTAAGAGGCTGGGTTTGTCCTTGCCTTCACCAGCACCTTTGCGGCTCTCCTAGCACCAGAGCTCTGTTGTTCCGGGTGCTCAAGGTTAAACGCACTGAGAAGGTGCCCAAGGGGATTTTGTTCTCCCAGGTGAGGCCCTGGCTCTGGTCTCGTGTCCAGGCACCCATGCACGCTTGTAACGCGCGCTTCGTTCGGAGCACAAGCACAACTGCGAGCAAGGAAGCACTCCTCACTATTTTACCCGCCCTAGCAATTTTACCCCCCGAGCACAAGGGACCCCAGAGCTCTGCAGGCCACGCAGCCTGCGCCAGGTGAGAAGAGAAGCATTTCTTGTTGTAGGAGCACGAGGYGGTCGAGAAGGCCGGGCGCTGCGGTGCGAGGAGCGCGGGACGCGCGCCTGCCCCTGCCACACGGTGCAAACAGGCCAGCCCCGCGGCCGAGCGGCGCCAGGGCTCCCGCGCGGGCTCCGTGCTCAGGAGCCAGAGCGATTTGGGACAACGACGGGGATCCCGCGCCCATTTACAGTAACCGAGGACACGGCCGTTGCTGTCGCTGCTGTCCTTCTTCCCTGTCGAAGCATGGCCCGCTCAGCTGCAAGAGAGGGCTCAGGAAGCCAAGGGTCCAGCGGGGAGCAGCCAAGGGGCAACGTGCGCGAGACCCCGCTCGCGGCCGGCCCGCGCGGGCRCCCTCCGCAAGGCGATCTGTCCACGCGCAGGGAGGAGCCGGGGCGCGGGCGGGAACCAGGACGCAGGTGGGAGCCGGCGCTCCGGGGGGAACYGGCGCTCCGGCAGACACAGAGGCCAAGTCCCGCTGTGCTCTCAGTGCAGCATCTGACGAGGCGGTTCACGCACCTGGCTAGAGCCTCCGCAGCAACAAGGACCCTTCTCTACATCCAACACAAGCAGAGACTCAGCTTCAATTTTAAGATGCAAACTTTACTCTTCTTTTTCTCCCATATGAGTCTATAATGTGTAAAAAGCACAAGCACCAGTGATACCAACAAGAGGCTGCATGGCTCGTGATTTCAAAGATCACCACCACAGATTTTCCTCAACTTGAGAGACTCTTCTTAGGGTCCTTAGCGAGATACCTTATCAACAAACTCAAGCACATAACAAGCCCAACCACATACGCTCAAAATAAAATACAGCCTGATCCGTTAATAACTCCATGCAGGCTCTGTGTTCAAGGAGTATCATTGATTGCAGCCACTTTAAGTGTGTCTGGGGTCATGATTCTTTTCACAACAGATACTTACTGATCATAAGGGCTTGCTGCTTCCCAACTAACACATCTGCTTGGTGAATTATTTCCTATAATTTAAGTGGCAAGGAGCCAGCTGGGATTTTTCCTGAATCAATGCAGGGCTCTCAAACTCAAGGCCTCTTTGCAATGCACTGATAAATAAAGAAATAAAACAATTGGAAGGCAGTTCCAAAATTTAGTCTTTGGACTATTATTTTTTCACTCCCAAGAGGAATTCATGCCCAGCCCAGCGACAAAGACTCACTGCAACACGGCAGCAGTGAGGGAACCATCAAACCAAGTGAGCACGGTGTCCACAGCCAGATGCTCAACCGGAGGGAAAACCCAGCAACAACAAAGTCCGTCACAGCAACAGAGCATACGAATGTCAACATACGGAGACAGCCACTGTGCCTCATCRTGAAGAAAAAGATGCTCCAAATCAAAAGGTCACTGGGGTAATCAGCTGCTAGGGAGAAAAGTCCTGCCTAAGCAAAACGGTAGGGAACTCGGTCAATGAGGAGCCAAGTCAGGGACGGAGCTCTATCAATTCTATACTTCCACTTTATGTGGCTTTCAAGGCCATTTTGAGCGCGAGCAGCGACCACGCTGGTTTGCTGGCCGAGGCGCAGTGTCTCCGCGGAGCACATCGCTGCATGCACGGCGTTATCTGCCAGCCCTCGTGCCTCCCGCACGCAGCCCGACGCGGCCGCGGGGCTGCCTGCCCGCCAAGCTCAGCCCAGACCCTCCGCATGCGCCTAAAGCCGCTTCTTCCTAGGCACCACATCCAYCTACCAGCAGCCAAAACGCCCGTTTTCTCACCCGGTTGCACAGAACAGCCCCTTTCTCTTTCCCAAGCAGCCGTGCTCGCCTGGGAAAGCAAACAGCTACAGTTTGCTGCAGGCACACAGCGAGGTGCAACTGTGCTGAGCTCTAATTTTTCCATCAACAAGTTTTTAATAGTCCCTTGGCACAAGAGCGCGGGAYTTTCTTCCTCTCGCCCGCAGCCCTTTGCCCCAGGGAACCCTGGCTCCGGCCTCGCCGCTCGCCTGCCATTGCTCACGGTGGCTCTCCAATCGGCCGCGCGCTTTCCCCGCGGCTCGTCCCACTGCCTCCTTTATCGAGCTCCAGGTTTTGCAGCCTGCGCTTTGGTTCCCTGCACGGGCCAGGAGGGCCCGGGGAGCCGGAACGGCGCGGGCGGCTCCCCTGCCCCGCGGGCTGCCTTGCTCTTGCGCACACAGATTGCCATGTCATCCCCAAAAACGGTGTCACTTCCCAGCAGGACGCAGCCCTGCACGGCTCCTTCCCCCAGCAGAGGTTCCAACTCCAAATCCAAGCTCCGGGGTATTCTGCAGCACCAGAACTTTGGGAGAATCCTCCAGGATCCCACGTTGCAGATGCCCCTGGGATGCCTTGGGACCCTTCACCCTCAGCATTTGCATGYCAGTCGCCACATACTTACAGCACCGCAAGTGCCACCCTGTGCACTCACCAGCTTTGTCACAGCGGGAACAAAGGCCCTGATGTCCCCCAAGCTCCCTTTCCAGTTGTTATGACCAGTCCGGGGGAATGGAGTGTGCTGGGCAACAGTTCCACAGCACTGCTGACAAGATCAGAAGAGAAAACAAACAGAGTTTCAGTCCATCGCGTGTCCCGTGAAGAGCTTCCAGCCCTCGTGCCCCACACGTGCTGTCCACGCAGGGCAGGACCTGCTCGGAGCACTCCAACCTATCACTGACCCTCCTCTGCTCGGCAAGCGAACGTAGTGAAAACAGTTCCAGCTGGCAGGAATTGTTATGGGGGACCAATAACCAAAGTTTTTCAACAGACAGTTTGGCAATCCGTCAAGAAATACATCCACTAAATGCTCAAGGTGCTTTTACCAAACTACTCTTACTTCACCRTTTCCTCTTTCTACTCATGTAATCAACAGCATCACACAACAGATACTGAAACTGCTGCTTTGGAGTGAGTTCAAAGCAGAACCACCGCAGCCACTGAAAACTCCACACATTACTACAAATGCCTCCACCCTGCCAAAAGTATTTTTCCAAGCAATATTTTACCACCCGGCTGGGCTTGCGCTGCACCCCTCTCAGCTCAGGTCCTCTCTGGAGCAACCCCCACCTCGCACCCTTGCGGATCACCGGTGGCTGGTGCTCACGAGGAGCTGTTCACACAGYGCCAGGGTCACGGGGAACCGGGAGGGCTCAGCTTTAAACTCCCTGCAACAGCAGACTGAGCTCAAGCTGCAAATCAAGGAGGCCGTTCCCACGTGCAAGGTCACGTACGTGCAACAGCAGCTGCAGATGCCAAGAGCTGACTTCGTACCAGYGCACGTCGGGTCAGATGCGACCACCTACGAGCACTGAAGCTGCAAAGCCAATTTCTATTAGTTCCAGTTCCGATCAAGGCACTCCATGGAAATACCCCAACCGTCTGCAGTGCTTAAATGATCTCGGGCAGATATCGCAACGTGTCTGTTGTTCGCCCCGGTTCGGCACCCTGGGCCAACACACCTGGCTCCTGGCAGAGGAGCAGAGCGCAGCGACAGCTCGTTTTTCAGCACGGAACAAGCAGGGGTGGCGAGTGCAACCCAATTTAATTTAACAGAAGGGATCCACATCATGGCACACAGTTGTCCATTAACAGAACAAACCCCTGTCCCCCTCCCTTCGCTGGCTGGCAATTGCAGCAAATCTTCCATGAAAATACATTTCCTGTAATGTTCTGGTCATGGTCGGCAAGAGCTGAAGCCYATTTCCATAAAGCCACCATGTGGAAAATTGCCTTGGCTGTTAAAGTGGACTAATGCAAAGGAATTTTTTTTTAACGCTGAAGCCATCAATCCTTTCAAAAATCCCTCCAGTTTCCAGAATATTAACAAGTCGCCAACCAGCAATAAGGCAGAGTCCTCAAAGCAGGGAGACGGCAAATGGAAGAGTTGGGAAGCCAAAGCAGCTCTTCCCCCCGGCAGCACTGACAGCGGGTTCCCAGAGCAAAGGCAGCGAGCAGAGGAGACCCAAGGCCGTGCACCAGCAGCTCTGCTCTCCCAGCACCGCCCGCCCTTGCACCTGCCCACGGACAAACTGGGACACGGGAGGGGAGCCCCGAGGCGACGTCCCAGCGCCCAGACCCTGCTCCTCGCTCCGGTGCTGCAGGGCTCCCTGGCTCAGGTCCCTCGGCATTCTGGAGGCTGCAGGGCTCGTGTCACAGGCCCAGCGCTTCCCAAACACGGATCGGGAAACATATCCCAGAAATCTTCAGGTGCTGCTGCAGTAGTAGGTCATTTCTGGATTAAGGAGAGGTAAAGTTCATTGCAATCCTTAAGAGGGTGTGAGAAAAGTGAAGAGGAGGAAAGATTTATCAGGAAATGCAGTACCCATGATTAAAGTAACTGACAGAGCTGGGAAAAACAGGCTTTTTCTCTTTTTGTCAGTACGAACATTTATGTGATTCCACCCTTGCCTACTGAGCTGTGGTCCCAAGGCCCCAGCTGTCTCTATGCGATACATCCAGAGCAACAAGCTTCCCATTTTTCCCTTGCTTGCTCAAGGAGGAAATGAATTGAAATCTCTACTGTACCTACACGAAAAGAAAAGCTAYCAAACTCCCTTCATAGAATCACAGAACGCTTAAGGTTGGAAGGGACCTCAGAGGTCATCGAGTCCAACCCCCCTGCTCACGCAGGGTCACACAGAGCACGGGGCACAGGGCTGCRTCCAAGCAGGTTTTAAAGATCTCCAAAGARGGAGACTCCACAGCCTCCCTGGGCAGCCTGYTCCAGGGCTCTGTCACCCTCACTGTCTAGAAATGTTTYCTYAMGTTCCTGTGGAACTTTTGGTGCCTCAGCTGTGGCCGTTTCCTCTAGTCCTGTCGCTGCCACCACTGAAAAGAGGCCGCCCTCCTCCTCCTCACTGCCTCCCTTGAGGTGTTTATACACACTGCTCAGGTCCCCCCTCAGCCTCCTCTGCTCCAGGCTGAAGGCTTCTCCTGTCCCTCCAGCGTCCTTGGCTTCCCTTCTGGAACACGAACCCATGGGCCTCCTCTCTAACTCCCGAGGGGCAGCAAGGGGAAGGGCACCCCAGCAAGCGGAGCCGCAGCGCGCGGCCCCGTCCGCGCTCCGTGAGCCGGTGCGGGAAAGACCCCGCGCCAGGCCCCCTCCCTGCGTGCTCCGGGTTTCCCTGAGCACACACACTCACCGTGCAAACACGCGGCGCGCCGGCTCCGGAGCAGCCGGGCCATTTCTGGAGCGCAGCGGAGCCTCCCCTGCTCCCGTGCGCACCCGCTCCCTGATTTATGGCTCCCACGCTGCCGCCGTGACTAAAAGCCTAGYGGTTTGTTTTCCTTGCTACTTAGCCTCATTATTTTCTACCGTTCCTCCAACTTCAGCCTTCTTCCCTATTCACACTTAAAAAAAGCCCAAAAGGCTCCAGAAACAACAGTTCATTACAGCCAGAAAATGTTCCTAGATTCACGTCCCTATAACCCCCAATCTGAAAAGAGGACAGGCGGGCGGACGAGCTTCTTYGGAAATGCCATCTGCACATGATGGTTGTCATTAATCCGGGACTCTGGAAAAGGGCCTCCCTGGTCAGCCACAGAGCGGTGGGGAGTTTTGGTTGGGACACGTCAGGTGCAGAGCTCTTCAAAGCCAAGCGAGTGAGACTGCAGCATGAGCCATGACATTCACAACAAACCTGGTTGCTCTGAAAGAGCTTTGAAAACAGGCTCGTTGTTCTCCATCCCCCTGCAACACCGCGGAGCGAAACCCAGCTCGGCCCGGGCTCACGTGGCTTTGCTCCGAGAGCAGCGCRGGACAGCTCGCATGCAGAACGTGCCATTGCTTCAGAAGCCCTTCTAGGTTTTTATTCCATTTAGGAAAACCCTGTGCAGAAAGCACTAAGGCCAGTGGGCATTTAGGTTCTTGCTCACATTTCACAGGCTTTGGCAGCTACGCGTTATCGAGGGCAAACCACCTTTGCYGGGAGGCCGAGAGAAGCCGGCAGCCTGGCCACCGGCTGTGGCTGCTCTGCAGCTCGGGGTCGCTGTGTGGATGGCGTGGTGGCCGCTCCGGCAGCGTGGCCGTGCTCCCGAGCGCGCTGCGGCTCCGCGCAAAGCGCCTCCCCGGCCCACAGCCCGCATAACTCGCCTCCAGTTACCCTCCCCTGTCTGCAAAGGGCACCTACCTTCGGATAGTAAGAAAAGTTATTGTGGGTACAAAAAAATCATATAAATCTGCCTGCAAGCCAGGTTTTTATAAGGGTGGACACCACAGCAGAAAGGCTTGAGCAGCGTGTACAGACCCAAAGCCCAGCTCAGCGCTGCCGGCTGGCTTGTAGCTGTTACAGGTAACGGGGAAAAGAGCACAGTGGTGGTGCTGGGGTAGCRCGTGGCTGGAACGGCGCTATCTTCCGTTAAGGTAATCTCTGAAATCACACAAGTTCCTTTCCTAGGAGAGCGGCCACCATTTTTAGCAGTGTCCCTGCTGGAGAATGTCATCCCTGGACATCCACAGGCGCTACTTCTCTCCTGTGGGACCGCTGCCCCACACAATTTAGCTTTTGATCCCCCCCGAAAAGGAAACAAAGACTTTTCCACTTACCTTGAATGCCTTTTGCTCAATAAGCCACTGTCACRAACAACTTGCTACCATCGCCACATGCCAGAACACTCCTACAGGTCTTCCTGCGACTGTTGTTTTTCCTCTCTACAACCGGTTTATTATGGGGTGTCATAGCAAGAGTTAGGAGAACCCCATCGCAACGGGAGCCCATCAAGCTCTGGAACGTTACTCCCTTTGCATTAAGTAATAATCTTTAGCTTGCAGAACACTAGKTTTTTTTTGTTTTTCAGAAAATCCCAGAATTCCCTGTATTTCCATGACATCTCATGAACTTTTGAAGTGCCCAGTGCCCCTTCCCAAGGTAAAATCCTGCCCTTCAGCAGCACTGGGGKTTTTTTCTCCCTGTGACAGACCATCATTTTTCAAAGCCCAGGCCACATCCCTCACTTAACACACAGAGCGATGCCTCTTTTTCGCTCAGTCCTTAAGCCTCCACTGCAATTATTTTTCTTTTTCTGTAGGAATAGGAGCAAAGTGTGTGTCTGCCACTGTATTTCTGTTTTTTCCCACTACTTTTAACCTGAAACCTCTGTGCACTAACTGAAAGTTACTCTAGATTTGCTGTAACAACMGGTCTCGCAGCCCTCTAGTATCCCAACCCCAAATCACCCCTTCACAGGTAGGGCTTTGACAAGAAGCCCCTACCTAAAGAGAACACTAAGAGGTCCTGAGACCTCTTCACACCGGTAAGAATGACTCCACCTGTGTATTTTTGCTCTGTGGTTTAATTTTAGACCTTCCTTTTCATGAAGGAACCCGCACCTTGCACAGAGCGAAACCAGCAGCAGTGTCCCAGCTCGGCTCCGACCCCGAACATCTGCTATTACAATCACTTGCTACTGCTTCCATATAACGAGACTGAGCTCAAATGCAGTGTTTTTCAGGTCGCATTAGGAGACCTGTATCGGTCTTCAAAACACCTTCCAACAGGAACAAGAAAAAACGGATGTTTCCTAGGACAGCTAAGGGCCAAGAGCACCGAATGCTGCAAGGATGGAGCTTCATTTTGAAGAGGGGCTCTAAGCTTCCTCTCTTCCAGCGGCTCCTGCAACTGCCAAGACAGTAACCTGGAGCCAAGCAAACCCAGGTTGTCTTTCCAAGGCTGCCAGCAACCCAGCTACAGCTCAAACACCTTTTATACAAATATAGGTTTTACTTGAAACAGGGAAGATACCTGCCAGGCAGCCCTGTTGCCCTTTGGAGGGTTCCATGCAAATGTAAGAGGTGTTTTACACCTTTACATGTAGAAGTAACTGACAAAARGCAGCCTAGACAGTAAGAAGTGCCAGTGACCTCAGACTGCACCAACCAAATGGAAATTAAAGAAAGGGAAGAAAAAAAAATGACCTATATATGCAGGATTTTCAATCATTGTGGGTTTGGCCTTGCGAGATGTTCCAAAGCAGGAAAACACATTGGCTTGCTGTGATTTCAGTGCATAARTCCAGACCTGTTCTCAGTAGTAACTCTGCTTAAAAACCAGCTCCAAGTTCAACTGCATTTGTTATGATAGTCTATGAATAGCAAGGAACTGTAATAAGGATACAAATTATTTCTCGCAATTCACTCTATTTCCAAATTGAAGACACACTAGGAAGCTACAGCACAGAAAGGCTGAGGGTTAGAAGAGTCACAATTCCCTGCTCCCAAGCATGAGCACAAACAAAACCAGAAGAGTCCACGAAGCAATGGGAGGCTCACGGCTCTTGGCGAGGACACGTGGCCTCGCTGTCCCCGCAAGCGGCACATCTCAGCGCCGCGGCTCTGCTCGCAGCTCCACGCTGCCCCGCGGCGCCCTGCGGCGTGGGGCAGGGCGCGGGCACCGCCGCGGGCAGCCCCAGCCCCTTCCCGCGGCGCCTGCCAGCGTTAATTAACTTCTGCCATTACACGCGCTTTGGACAACACTCCTAATAATGCATTTCCTGCCTCGTTGCCTGCCAAAATTCTCAAATGCAAGTCAGCACTCTGCAATAACTCATACATATTTTTTGGCACGGCATAAAGCTTTTCATTCTTTATATATATATATATATTTAAATATTCTTATTTAAGTCACGAGCCTGGCACTGCAGTGACCAGAACAAGCACTCCAACATGCAGAGTCTGAAGGAGAGGAAAAAGAAACAAAAGAATAACCCGTGTTCTTTTCTCCCTTATAATTCCTCAATAAAACAAACAATCAGAAAGGCAGGAGTCCTTCTTGCTACTGAGAACATCACCAGACCTTCCCTTGCTCAAAAAAGGACGAGTGGAAAAGCAGCTCCTAACRCTGCTGTGCAGGATATCTGCGCTGTTCCCTGCTGAGCACGGATGGCCCTGCGATCCCGCTAAACTCAGGGCTTCCACACCACGAAGTGCCTGGGCTAAAGAGGGTGGCTCCAGTCTGCCCATTCCCAATAGGAAGTCAGGATGAGGAGTTTTATCGAGGAGCGTTTCCTCCCACGTGCATTTGCTTGTYCGGAAGGTGCCATGCGCCTTTCCAGGGAGCCCTGGACATTTGCACGGCCCCCACGCCATGCGGCCGGCAGCTAAGCCTGGCTTAGCTCCCCTGGCTCGGGAAAAGGGAATGGGGTTGGATGGGGCCCAACCCGTCCCAGGAAGCAGCCTGCGTGAGACCCACCACAAARCCATCACTGAGTAACAGTGCGGCCCGCTGAGGACACAACCAAAGCGGAGAAAGCCCGGAGGCAACGGCGGACACCCGGCCAGCGATCCGAGGCATCCCGCAGCGTCCTCTTAGCGCCCCCCATCCAACGGGACACGGTCGGGGGCTGCACCGGGCGCAGCAGCCGGAGTGCGGAGCGGCACYGGTGCAGACCCCGCTCCAAGGACAYGCCGGGCTCCGCGCCGGGCTCCGCACAGCGGCGCTTCGGCACAGCCCGCCCGGGAGCACCCGGCACAGCCGCCAGCCACGCTTGACTTCCAATACTCAATCGCCGAAACTAAACACAGACTTTCTTCCTAAGTGGCTAGGAAGCCTCTGACGGGTTCACTTGGCTCCCGTGGCGTCAGGGAGTTGCACAAACCAACTGCATCTTTCRCAGGCTGAGCGAGCCGAGCACACGCTTGAAATTCACTTTTTCTTGGTGCAGAGGAGGGGAGGAGGAACCCAATGGCAGAAACAAACCAAAGAAACAAACCAAAATAGTAAAATATCCTGCTCCTGTGTGTGTGGAGCAGAGTTAAAGCATTTAGTTTTAGAACACGTATGGAATTTATACCTGACCTGTARTTCCTCTCAATCTAAATTTAGCAATTCTTACATCAAAATATTTGAAGATGTGCCAGGCACATAGCCCCTGCATCTAATCCAACCTTAGATGTTTGACCAAAACCGAACAAGAAAGGRGGGTCTCTAGTGCCACAGCAATGGTTGTGTTTGTAGAGGAGACGCTGTTCCCTGGAGATGACCCAGCAGATGGAGGAGAGCTGTGAATGCCTGGAATGCGCCCTGYGTCCACCCCGGGGGCGGGAAGCGGCACGCGTCTCCTCACAGGTCCCATCTCCGCCTCTGCTCCCAGCGCAGCACCTACACACGCTGCTCCCCGGCACACACTCCTCCTTCCCTGCAAGGGCATCAGCGGAAGGCAGCCAGGCAGGAATTTTTCAGACCTTGCCCGTAACTTTCCCACTCAGGCTTGGAGGTGTGATTTAAAAGCAGGGCTTAGAAGCATGTGAAGTTTTTATAGAGTTTAAAAGGCAGCCTGAACAAGCAGGGCTTTGTTACAACTTGCATCATCGAGCAAGGTGAAGAAAATAAAGCAGCTTATCTGACACGGCATGTAGTTCTAGCTTTAGCCATTAGTCACGTTTAAACGGGCTATAAATAGGAAGGSGGAAGCAAGGCAATAAGGAGGAGGCGACGCGGGCAGCTCCCGCCGGGGCTCCCCGCGGCACCAGCACTTGCTGAYCCGTCTCGCGGGGCTGCTGCTCCGGCGCCCACACCTCCGCGCTCACCCCACACAGACCTCGGCGTGCAAAGAGGCTGCTTCTCTCCGGCAGAAGGGGCTACCGGAGCAGCGCACACGGTGCAGTAAGGCTTGCAGTATCCAAGAACTTGGTAGCCGGCACCCCTGGAATTCACTAGCTCTGCTCCGTGCAGACTGCACGGCTTCCCTGCAGGACYATCCAGGATGCCGGGGTTTACAGAGCTTTGGTGACCCGCTCGGGTCTAACGTAGCTGCTTGGTTTAAGCCTCTGCAAACATCCCAACAGGCATGCACACAGACACAGTCTCATGGAAAGAAGGGAAACACACATGCATGTTTTGGGGTGTGCAAGCACTTCTATGGCTCCCATATGAAAAATCTGCTCTCTGATCCCTTCTGCACTAGACAAGAATCCTCCAAGACTCCAACCCCCATCTTACAGTGACAAGTACAACTGTTCTTTCTGTTCTCACGAGCAGTTATTCCCAGACTTGGGGCTGGCCAGGCTTCTCTCCAGAAAACAGTCTTTCCATAGCAATCCCCAAACAGCTTCAGAAGTCAGGAAATATCCTAGTTAGGAAGGGGGTGGCCTCATCCTGCTTGAAGGATCTAGCAGACCAAACACCACACGTCTCCCAAATGTTGGAGGAATTTGTCCTTCAGTCCCTGCAGGATTTCCAGCTGGGCATTACACTGGCAGCCAGTGCTTCAGCACAGCCAAGCACTACCCACGCAGGCTAACGGGGATTCCAGTGACCACCCAGCAAGTTTTATAAGTTACAGCTACGTCCTTTCAACGGTGATGGTGGTTTATATTTTCATTCCAGTCCAACGGCACCTCAAGTGTCATCTCCTCCCATCAACACAAGCTGGAGCTGGGGCACGGAGAAAAAAACATCCCGCGATGGAAACGCACGGRAAATGATTTCCCAATGGCAGCAGGAGAACTGCAGCAAGATGACCCCTGCAGTTGTTCCAGGACAGCGAGAAKGTCTTTATTTATAGCGTGTGACCGACGGGCAAGCCAAGCTTTCCGCGACGCCCCTGTTACACCCACAGCTCAGTCCTGCAGCCCGGAGGCCCCGCTCCCGTGCRGCCTTCCCTATGGGGCAGCACAGCCTGGCGCTCCACGTGCACCCCATAACCGTGGCTGCACGGCCCGGCCCCCGCCACGGCTCTTCTACCTCGGCGGCCTCTGCTTTGGCAGCTATGAAGGCACCACCACCACCACCACCGCACCGCCAGCCCTGCCTCCCTCCCTCCCTCCCTCAGCTCTGTCAAACAGACACGGACCCTGCGTGAGCACGGCAGGCCGGCCAGCCAGGCACCAACACTGCCGCCTTCCCCGAAGCGCCCGCACAACCACCCAGGCTCTGCAATAGCGACCGACACGGCCGGGCTGGGCCTGCTGCTGGCCGGGAAACGGGACCGACTACTTCCTGCTGCTTCCCAAAAGGTGAAGTCCTATCGGGGYGAACACACCCGAGAGGAGTGCCTGATTTCAAAGCTTTGGATCAAGTGTCTCTCCTGCTGACGGCGACGGTTACAACTGCACACAGACACACGTGCTCTCATGGGAACTGCTGGTACCGGTACAGGAGGCAGGGGGCATCTAGATCAGAAAACCCAGCGTAAGTTTAATCCAGCGAAGCATTCAGTGATATCAGTAAGAAAAGGGAATGCCCGAGAAGGCCTGGCAGCTCCAGCAGCCRGCTGGCCAGCACGCAGAGGAACGCAGGGCGAGCGGCGGGGCCGCGCGCGCAGGGCCCGGCCCAGGGCCAGACGCCGCCGCTCCCTCACGCGGCGGCACGTTCGGCCGCGCCGATCTGCTCCTTCACCTCCTCGCCGCTTCGTCCCACCRCAACCGCCTCTCCCACGTGCCCACGGAGCGGTCGCGCAGCCCCTGAGCAACACACACTTCCCTGTCCCTGCCCGCCCGGGGGTTTCCACGCGTTCTCCCGGCACGTCGCAGCCTCACGCTATTCCTTTGCGCACTCGGGGCTCAGTTTCAGTGTCAAGCCCTTCAGAGCTCTCCAGGCAAACGCCGGCGGAGCAGATGCCCTCCCCTGCGCAGGCAAGGAATTCAAACTATGTCTTCATTAAGATCAAAAGGCTTCACTGCTATTTAACAAAAATCTTTATTGTTAACTARCACAGAGCCTGACACATCTGAAAAGCCCAGTCAAGACAAGACTTGTGTGGCGGCCTCATTTTTCCCTCATCCTTGGTTCTGGATTGCTCAGCTCATTCCTTTTCTCTCGCGCCTCTGATTCTCCTTTCATAACCAGATACACAACTTCTTTGGCCACCGAACAGCTTCCTCATAGTCCTTCTGCCGTGGGAGCCACCTCATTTCTCACAGCAAACATCAGAAACTGAGTTCACATTAACTGCCTTGGGGCAGCTGGTTTTTAGCCTGATCTGGAAGCACGGTCAAAAAAAAAAAGAGGGAAATCTTCTGGGCAGAGAGGGCTTGAGTTGATTTATTCAATTGTATTGCAAATAGCCCAGTAACACCAAGCATGGCAGCATGAGCAGTGATGGAAACCTGACTCAGATTCTGCATAAAAATTGCTTTCAAAACTCCCTGAAGATTTCCTTGTAATTAGGAATCTCATACATGCACATGCACAACAACACAAGAACAAGCCTCAGCTTTGTTCTTAATTCCAATCTAGAGAAGGAATTTTGAGCAGGCAGCACTTGAACCTCATCAGCACCTCTCCAGAGCTCAAGTCTCTTTGAGCAGACCTCAAATTAGACAGCAAAAAGCCACCAGACATGTTGAAAGTCCAAGCAACTCTACTTGGTCCTGTCGATACTTCCAGACAGCCACAAACAAAAAATAAAGTGTGGTAAAATTGAAAACAATGCAAGAAAGGAAACAACGCAGGGATCTCAGGCACTCCCGTGTCTCCAGAAGGGCTCAGGGAACGGAACGCGAATGTCTCGCCCCGCGCTGAGGGGCCATCCCACAAACACTGCTTGCAGATTACTTACACAGCAAAATACTGAGCCACACCATAAAAAGTTAATTGCAAATCACTGTTTTCTTGTTTAAACTGGCAGGAAACTGTGAAATATTTCCTCTATAAAACATAGGTGAGCTACTATCCAGAACTTACCATTAACACRGCAGAAGGGAGGGAAGTACAAAGCAAAGTAGCAACAACTTGCGCTAAGAGCAGTTGCTTCTGGAGGAGACAAAGTCACTGGGCAGGAAAGGACTGTACGTAAAAACATAAGCCTGAGATTTACGGCCTTTGCTGGCTTTAAGACAGGCCACTTCAGAGTTGTTTTAGGCTGWGAATGAAGACAGGACCAGGTGCTACTTACTGCACACCTTGTAAGAGGTTTGGGGATACACAGGTGACAGCCCTATATAATTAGCACTGCAGAGAAATTCAGGTCACAGTGGGCAACGAGGGGTCTCTTAACCGTTTCTGCGCGAGAGCTGGGAACGGGAAGTGCTAGAGAACGTCGCTCGTAGCTCTGCACAGCTCTCTGCAGCGTGGAGCCAACCAGCTCATCGTCCAGAGGCCGGGCACGGGATTAAGAGCGCGCGGTCAGCACGAGAGAAGACCACTGCGCGCCAGCAGGGACGGCCCCAGCTGCTGCCGCCTCCTCTCACAAACACCTCCTGCAGTCCGGGGGCTCCTCCGGCCGGGAAGCTGCGCTGCCGCATCGCTCCCCTCGCGCGGAGAGGAGCCGCGAGGCCGGGGCTGGCGTGCGGCGCACGGGCGCAGTACACAGCCGTGTCAGGCTCTTGGTGCCTATAGGGMAATAACCCCAAAAAACAGTCTTCAGGTGACTTCTCAGGGGGGATTTGCAGCAGAGTGCTCTGCTATGGCAACAGCAGAAAAGGGAACAGAAATACATCAAGCGGCAGCTACAGAGGCTCTGTCACCTTAGATCTACGTTTGTGAGAAATTCTGCTCGTCAAACCTTACTTGAATTCCATTGGACAAAAACTCTTTTTTCCAGGTCAATCACGACTTCAGAAATGGGAGAATCTGTTAGGGCTGCCTCATCTCAGGGCTCCTCCGATGCTTGGGTGGGCTGCAAGCTCAGCGCCCACAGCCCTTCCCAGGAAGGCCCCTGTATCCGGGGCCGCGGCAGCCGGGCTCCGTCCCAGAGCTCGGCCCAGCTCCCAGCAAGGCAAAGGACCGACAAAGCAAAGGACTGGTCACCAATGGAAAATCTCTCTGCCCTAGTATTTACTGGAAATACAAGCATAGACAGATGGGGCTTTATGGAGCTAAGACTAGGTCACCCTGCCTTTCTGAAGCCAGCATGCACAGTGTTCACTGAAAGTTAATTTTAAGCATTTAAATAAAATTCTTAGCGCGTGTTCAGTAAGGTTACYGTCAAAAAACTGAAGGTCAAAGTCGAGACGTTGCACAATGATCAGAAAGACGCTGAACGGTGGCCTGTGTCCTATATCTGACTGAAGGCCAGGCTGTTATCCATGCTGCTCTCCTCTGTTTTGCAACACACAGAATCCACAGGCCTCAACATATAGTCCCATGATCACCAGGTATGCACCAGCTATGTAATTATTTCCAAACTGTTGTTAAAGCAACAGAAAAAAAAAAAAAAAAGGGAAAATCATTATCAGATCTTTGCTCAGCACAGCGCGTATTTTTCGTTGCCGACTGAAAAACAATAAAGGGCAAAAGGGCAAATTCTGAGGTCCGAGTACAGAGTACTTGCAAATTTGTAAGTCGAAAAACAAAATTACTAAGTCATGACACAACTTTTAGTTAAAGAATAATGAACTACTGCCAAAAGCGTTAGTTTTGCAAAACTGGCTTAATAAAAGCATACACTCAAGCACGGACATACCTAGGGCCACATCCCTTCTGCTCTGTCAACGAAGAAACAAAATACAAAGAACAATTAAGCTTGATGCAATACATTAGTCAGAAGCTTTAAGTTCAAGATGAATAAAACACCATAGGGCAGCAGCTCGGAGTGCTCCCACTTTTGGCTCCTCTCATTATGAWATCAAATTTAAGGCCGCTCACCAGACACTAGGCAGCCCTCGGGAGCAGGTCCGGGGCCGATTACATGGGGGACTCTGAACGCTCCCAGTGTTCCCACGGCCTTGGGAAAGGAACAGGGCCATGGAAAATGCCTTCACACTGACACGTCCCACCTGGTTAGTCAGGATCAGCTTGGCAAGCGGAGAGAGGTGCCCCTTGCTCCATGCCCGTGGGCACTTGTGGCCAGTGGTCACAGCCCCCAGCACATGGAGCTCCACCAAAAATGTTAAGTCTGAGTGTCCAAAAAGCCCTAATACTACGGGAGCGACTCGGTAAAGCCTTCCCTCCCAAACAGCTGGTGTCTTGCCAAGTGTCTCTGCAGCTCCTAGGTGCAGTTACAATAAAAACCTCATCAAGAAGAGAGCTCGGCCGAGGCAGAGATGCGGGGCTGGGAGCCGTGAAACTCCGCGCTGGGGAAAAATGAGACAAATGAAGGGCTGAGCTCTGCGAGTCGTGGCTGCTGGGGGTGGCAGCGAAGCTGCCAAGAGCGGATCACAGGCTCCCGAACGGGTTATCCCGTTAACCCGCCACAGGTTATCGTTAGCTCATCATCATCTCATCTCTAAGGCATCCGAAATCCTGAGGAAGAACGGGGAAAGTGCAGGYGTGCGAACGCTTCCAGAACTGCGATGAAACGCCTCGGTCATCTTCTTTTCATCGTGAAACACAGATGAAAAGCTCAGCAAGCAAACTTCTGGGGCAGACACGTATAGAAACACACACACAAAGCCCAGACTAAGCCCCTAGAGGGGGCTCATAAAAAAAAAGGGGGGAAAAAGGAAAAAAAAACAACAAAAAGAGGCCATCTAGGTGGTGCCTGAAAGAGGYGCAGGGGGTGGGAGCGGGGCAGCGTGCCGGCAGCCCCTTCCCACCGACGGCCACGGGCCCAGCGCAGCGCCGCGCAGCTCCCGGGTGTCCGGCCATGGGAACACGGCGCGGTGGGAGCCCCGCCAGCCCGCGCCTCGTCCCCGCTGCGGTGCAACAACCGGGGCGCAGCCGCAAGGCCCCCGTGGGCAGAGGCGGGGACGAGCGCGCAGGTGCCCCATCTCCGGCCCTCCACAGCCTCGGTGAGACGGACGTGGGGCCACGTCTCTGCTGGGGACAGGGCCGGGGGCTGCTCAGGCTCCTCGCGGGGGACAGGACACGCGCCAGGCGGCCGCCTGGCACGGAGCTAGCGCGGGAAGGCAGCTTGGAGAACTGCACCGGCACTGAAGAGCTAGTTGTTTCCCCAAAAATACCCCTGACTGAACAGATTACACCTCACGCGATTTTAGGCATCATCTTGAGACAAACTTGAGACCAGTTCACAGAAAGTGAAATCTTGAAACCTGCCCTCTACCCAAATCCCGGGGAGAATGGCAGATAACTGACTTAGCTGGCAAACACTGCCAGTTTCAGCGGTCCTCAGGGCCCCAGGTTTTACAGCCCCAAACAAATCAATCTCTTTCTTTTACTGGCTGTGTATAAAACATAACATTTGCTTGAAGAAGCGCCTCTCCAGAAGTCTTTCGAATTTAAAGCAGGGAAAATGATTCAGGATTTCCAAAGGATGGAAAAAAGAAAAAGAAAAAAAGAAGCAAAATGTAAGAATGTAAAATGAGCCATTAGAACCAAACCCACCCATTTCTGAGCGTCTACTCTATCCACRCAAAAGAAAAAGGAGAAAAAAAGAAGGAAAAAAACGAAAGCATTTGCAATCTCTGGCAGGGCAGGACTCGCAATCACAAAGCCCAGCACRGGGCAGCAGGACAGCGCGGTTTCCCGCGCAGATTTCCGCCCCCGGCGCACATTACGGAGGGTCGCGCGGGAGGGCCCCACGCAGYGACAGGTCCTGGCGACGCTGCCCGCTCCGGGCTCCCGGTCTGCACGGGTGGKCACGGCGGGGCGGCCCCCGCGCTCCCCAGCATTCCCAGCAAGGCAGCTTGGTTTGCAATCCCAATCTGGCTGCTTTGCTTCGAGAGGTGAGCGTAKAGCTGGAAGGACAACGGCTTAAACTCGGCATTACGTAGCAGAGAGAGGCTGGTACGTGAGATTTAAAGGTGAATTTGGAGCCCATTCCCCMAAAATCAAAATAACGTGAGAATTGGAGTGAATGCTGCTGGAATGCTTATTGGCCACTTTATTTATTTGGTATAGAGTGAAAGAAATAGTCATCCTTCAATTCCACCTAATACAGCAGCCTTTCTAGGAGGTGCCTTATGTGCAAGTGAGTCTTGTTGCAACAAAGGAGATACAACACTCAGGGAAGAGAAACAAAATAAAACTGCTTACTGGACTGGACRTAACACAAGACTATCCTTTTCCCAACAAGAAAATTCCTCTCTATTTAAAAATAAAGCATTTCCCATCTGTTTTCCCCGATTTTCTTGGCCCTGAAACAGCTCATCTTCGCTGAGGTGCCTGCGGAAGAGCCGCGCGGGCCGGCGAGCGCCGTGTCCCAGGACAGCGCTGCTAAGCCCAGCCCAGGCGCTGGCCGCGGCGCTGCTAAGCCCAGCCCAGGCGCAGGCCGTGGCGAGCCCGGTGTCCCCGGCCCGAGCTCGCCTTGCGTTGCGCAGGCTGAGCCCACAGCCGTGTAAAACCTCGCCGTCCTCGCTCTCGCGCCCCTGGAAACGAAGCTCATATTTAGATTTAAGGAAGTAGAGAGGCCACATTAAGCAGAACTATTTCTGGATGCGCAGAGGCATGATGGAATGGGACAGGGTTCATTATTTTTCCTATACGCCCAGAATTAAGCGCAGAGTTCCTTAGGCTCCAAAGACATGCAGCAAAGAGAATCTTCTTCACAGCTCACTGAAAAGAGGGAATAAGCAGCTGGTTCTCGGCTCGCTGGGGGTGCAGCGGGGCAGTTAATTATTGCTGCACGGCCTCAAGGAGCCCATTCGCAGGTATTGGTACCRGCCCCAAGAACCGCTACACGGGCTAACAGAGACAAACACCGAATGCGGAGCAGGCTTTGGTGCAGCGTTAACGGTGACAACACACGTGGCTCTGACATGATTCATCTATCCGGACAGTTCTTTATGAGGTTAATGGTTTGCTAGCCAAGTGCCAAGGTTCACCAAACGGGCATTTTTTGCTGTTTCTGCTTGAACTTTGCAYGTTTTCCCTTATGCTCCAGGAGCATCTCAGCAGCAACCAGGCGAGCTCAGGGTGCTTATTTGCTTATAGGGGTTCTCAAGCATCTTATAAATAAAACAGGAGAGCCCAGGAAAGCCTGAGAGCCCCTTGGCTACGCGCTTCAGTTGGGGCTCCGGGTCGGGCAGCAATCTGAGCACAGGAGCTGGGTGACTAACACCGAAACACCTCAAAAACAGCAGCAGTCACGACAGCAGCAACGAGGAACACCAACAACCACACAAGCTCCAGTGAAAAAACAGCAAAATGGCTTGAAAATGAAGAGAAAAACACAGTTCTGATGCTAAAATAGCTACCGTCTTCAAAGCCACCCTTCACTACAGGAGTTATGTGTGGCACTAGCCATCTATATGTAAATAAAGCATATGGCACAAGCAAGCACCGGCATAAGATCTTGTACATCTTTAAGAACGAAACTTTAAGGCAAAGAGGTTCCAAAGTGTTGCAATAAAAACGCCAATATGGTAAAGAACGCATGGATGGTGTCCAAAAAATATTCCATCCATTTTTAAAAAGCAGTCCTCTCCCGATATGAAAGACACAAAGGTAGCTTGAGTAAAATCAGAAGCTTGGGACAGGTTTTAAAACACTGTCTTTATCAGAGAACTTCAAACACCGAATTCCTCTGCTGCTAACCCTTCAGACAGAGAAGGAGGCACAGGAAGGCTGGGGTGAGCGGGGAACACAGTGGGCATCAACGGGGATGCTCGGTGGGGACTCGCTGGGGCTTTAGGGCCATTTCCCCTCTCGCCCGCCGCTCGGATGAGGGGACACGCAGGGGCAGCTCCCTTCCCCAAGGCACCGCGGGCAGGTCCCCCGGGAATAGCGGGGAGCCCCGCGCGGGGCTGCACAGGATCGGCGGGGGCAGCGCGGGCTGCGGCGCCGCCTCCGGAGCGGGCAAGGGGCTCGGGCTGGACAAAGGGGTGCCGGGCCCTGGGGGACCCGCGAGGAGGGCAGCGCGGCCCAGAGCGCCGCGCTGGGGGCAGCGCAAGGGCCGGCCCGGGGGGCAGCGCAAGGGCCGGCCCGGGCTCAGCGCAAGGGCCGGCCCGGGCTCAGCGCGGCGCGGGCGCGGGCCCTACCTGGGCGCCTTGGCGGCCGCGCTCTCGCGGCGCTCCAGCACGCCGGGCACGCAGTTGGTGAGCTCGGTCCAGTCGGCGTGCAGCCCGCAGCTCCAGCCCGTGGAGAAGCGGGAGAAGAGCCACGTCTCGCGGCGGTTCGGCCGGTAGCAGGTGCACTTCTTCTGGCCGGGCCGGCAGTCGCAGGGCACCTCGAGGCGCACGTTCTGCACCAGGTGGCGGCCGAAGGTGGTGCCTCCCGTCTTCTGGATGTGCAGGAAGACGATCACGTCCTCGCCCTTCATGTCGAAGGCGAGCTGGCGCTCCAGCTCGCGCACGGGGAAGTAGTACTTCTTCACGTAGTGCGGGTCCGGCGTGGGGAAGAGGTCCAGCTCCTCCGGGTAGGAGCGGCCGCTCGGCGAGCCCAGGCTCAGCCCCGGCCCCACGTACTGGTACAGGATGAGCATGAAGCACACGGAGACGGCCACGATCAGCAAGAACTTGCTGGTCCTCTCAACCATGGTCCTTCCCGCGCGCTTCATGTGTCACCATCTCCCGGGGCCGGCGGGCTGCCCGGCGGGGGGTGGCGCGGGGGGCCGCCCGCAGCAGCCGCTCGGCCGGGCGGCAGCGAG
>NW_020455520.1:665140-670760 GCF_003342845.1 Nothoprocta perdicaria
GCCCGGCCCGCACAGCGACCGCCCCGCTGGCACGGACCAGCACGGCATGGCGCCCGCACTACCAGCCCGGCCCGGCATGCCCAGTGCCCACAGTCCCGGCCCGCACTGCCCTCACAACACGCGCGGTACCGGCCCGGCCCACACAGCACCTGCAGTACCGGCCCCGCACAGTGCTCACAGTACCAGCCTGGCCCAGCTCGCACACTGCCCATGGTACCAGCCCGGCTCACACGGCACCCTCGGTACCAGCGCAGCCCGGMAGGCACCGGCTGATGAAGGTGCAGGATGCCGGGACAGCCGAGCGGGTTACGCGCTTTTCCCAAACAATAACAGCAAAGCGTTTATGGCACCTAAACGCAGCATGTGTGGTGCTTGAACCGCTCAGCTTGTTTGGTATTTTCCTCTTTTCCTGTGGGGCAGTAACTGCAGGAAGAGCGATACCGTTCTCCTACACAAAATACAGCTACATCACAGCACAACTTGGGCTCCAGGCTTGGAATTCGGGTGGTGGGGTGGGAAAGGCCGGCACATACGGGAGGTTTAGGTACCCGGCTGGACTAAACACTGCAGCACAAAGACCCGCAGGCCCAGTCTGGCGAGAAGGTAGAAATGACACCACTGTGAAGAAATAACCTAATGAGTCAATTCCAGCTACACATGTGACATTGCTGAGGAGTTTAATATAAAAATGTAGAATAGTTCRGCCTTTTCATTACGTTACACGAAGGAGATCCCCCTTCCATTCCTGATGTGTGTGTGCAGCAGTGTGCTGCTTTGTGATAGCTCATAAAAATATGAGCTATCTATGACAGGTAAACAGAGAAATAAAGAAAGTACCGGTATATGGGTGGAAAGCTGCCGTTGTCTTTCCTGCAGCCCGTTCCCGGCGGCGTTGGCGCTGCGGAACGGGATGTGCTGGGAGCGCCGCCTGCTCCCCGCAGAGCCGCCCGCTCCGGCCAGCAGGCATCCCGAAAGCCAAGCCCTGGGATCAACGCACCGCCTGCGCTACTGGAGGCGCCGGGGATTCCTTGGGGGCTGCTAAAAGCTGCCGTGGCAAAGCTGCTGAGAGATAGGACTCGTTTTTCCAGGTCTGAGAAGGACTGAGTGGCATCAGGACGGCAAGACTGACACCTTCCCTGGCTCCTTCCATGGGTAAAAGCAGTGGAAAAGGATGAGAAATACAAAGAACACAAATTGTTGCTGACACCCCTGCCTGCCTGTTCTGCAACGTCACCTAGGCTTTAGAATCAAAGCACGCTGGGGAAAATGAAAACAAACGTGAGCATTCCTGTGTCTGCACTAAACCTTGCGTGGGGGAGGCTCTGCTTTCTTCTGGGSAAACTAAGAGGAATCTCTTCTCTTTGTAAGTGGGTTTTCCTTTATACTACACTTGACATCAGCAGGAAAATCAGTTTTAGCAACAGCTCAGATTTTGCTCTATTAATATTAAACTGAAATACCAGTGACTTTCTACTCCAGAATGATGTCAGACAGAGCAGAATTTGTCCTCATGGAAGGAAATTCCAAGATTGTGTTTGGCAGTTTCAGAGGTATCAAATTGATCTAGGAATACTAATGCCATTGATTTTCAGCGGGACTCGCATTGCGGAGTCACTTTAGGTTCCTTTGACGGGCCTCTCRGCTTTGCACAGTACCTCCCCCCAGCCCTGGTTTGGAAGGCAGCACCTTTGCATTTACACTTCAAAGGAAGCGGAGGTCAGGCTTACCCCAGCTCTGCCGCCTAAGCGTCATCCTCACTTTCCTAGCTGAGCAAACCTAGGCAGTTAGGCCACCGATCACAATTTACGCAGGCTAAGACAGCGCTGGGAGTCAGCTACAAAGATTAGAGMTCTTTTTGCAGATAGCAGCAGGAACCAAGCACCGTTTTTGCACGTGCCGCTGTGAAGCTCGTCCCCGTTCCCTGCAGCTGGGTGCCCGCACGCGCAGCGTGAGCGCCACGGAGGCCCTGCCCGCCCGAGCGCCCCGAGCTGGGCGGCTGCTCCCTCGCTGCGTGCACACATCGCGCGAGGGGCAACATCGGAGCTAATGCTGCGGCGGGGACACACTCCGATGCACAAGGAGAGGAGGGCTCATTACAGAAAGCCACCCACGAGAAAACAGCAGTCGGAAACGTGTAAACCACATACCACCTCTGCCACCAAAACCTCAATGAAGTGCTTATCTCGCGGCGCAATAAATAAATTATTTATTAGGCAGAGGAAGTCCAAAGGCTTCTCAGCGCAGAAAGTGCATTAGTTGACTGCAAACTACCATAATGCAATTAACTTAAGTAGTATAAAATTCTCTTTAAATACTTAAAAAACCTAAGAAATAGCTCAATAAAAGCAGCTTAAAAAGTTTTAGTACTTAACATTAAGAAAGAATAGTGTATGAAGTTTGTTTCCTACGGGAAAAGCTGCTTGTTCCCCTAACCAGCCTGGAACAAAGCACTTTGTTTATTCCAATAGGGATGTTTTTCCTGCTGCTCCCGCTGCTTTAGGAAGAGCGCAGCTGCTCGTTGCGCTGGGGACATGCGCGTGTTCCTCACAGCGAGTGAGGAGGCACAAAGCGTGTGATTTAGCACTTGGCCTGTAATGGCAGTGCTCAGACCTTCAGCAAAGTGCAGAGCAGGCATCTCTGAACTTGTTTTGCTCGTGGGCGGCTGTTAGCAGCCCCAGGAGCAGCTCCCGGCCACACGCATTTGCAGAGAGTGGCCGTGCTCGTCTTCCCATTTCCCCTGGGATAACGGTGCTGCCAGCGGTCACTAACTCGGCCGTGGTTGGAAGCGCCGCTGCGGGAGGCCGGGCAAAGCCAAGCCCTGTAGCTGGAGAGCTGTGGGCAGCGGCGTGCGGCGCGGGCAGCGCTCCTGGTGCAGGCAGCGGGTCCCGCGGCCGCCGGGCTCCGGCCAGCCGGGCAGCACGCACGCAGTGATGCCAAACCCGCCAGGCCAGCACCGCACCTAGAGATCATTCCCATCTCTAATCCTTGCACTGCTTCCTGGGACCTAGAGATCATTCCCATCTCTAATCCTTGCACTGCTTCCCGGGACCACTGAAAGAGCCTCCTATTTGAGAGCCTTAGAAACCCTGGCAGAAATAAAATAGTACGAAAAAGGAAGCCACTAAAGGCAGCCCTGGCGGCAGGAAGGTCTAACTTGGGCAGCTACAGAGATCGAATGTGAGACTTTAGGACCACCTTCGCAGACATGTGGTTATGATATCACCCTTCTCTCCCTTCCCACGTGGGTGCTGTGGGTCTAGACATCTGCCTCCTAGCATGAGGCCAGCATATGAGTGGCAACGCAGCGCTAGTTGCTAATGACTTTGCTGCGTCTTGCAAGGGAAAGACGGTTCAAGCGGATCCACCGCGTGAGGCTCCTCGTGCAGCTGTGGGTCTCCCGCAGACAGGCCCGGGCACAAGTTCAGTTCGCCAGAGCGGTGCACATGCTGCTGTGCAGCTGCACATGGCAACCCCAAGTGTCTGTCAGAGCCTTGAAATGCTGGGAAAACCTTAAATGAGCTCTCAAAMTATACAAACGCCTACAAGTTAAGCAGGCAGTTGGGACTGCAGCTGAGGCATATATAGTTTCCAAGGCATTAATCCACCTAAGAGAGGAGCTGGTGGGCCCASAGAGAAGGCACAAGGTGCCAGCTGCTCCTTATTGAAGGGGCTCTGCAACAGCTGCAGGACGACGCTGTCTGGGGCCGGATGGGAGGACAAGGCCGCCTTGCTGGGGCCGTGTTATTAGCATTATTGCCCATTTGCACATGGGGATTAAATGTGCAGCAGGGGAGAGTGGCCTCTGTGAGCCGCGGCTTCCCCGGCACCCCGTCCCGCCGCAGCTGTGTGTGGCGACACGCCTGTTAGGAAGAGCTCCCCGCCTCGCCAAGCCCGGCTCCAAGGGGACACGGGCTCCCGGCAGCGGCCAGGCCAGCCCCTGCGCTCGCTGGGCTCTGCTCGCTGGGCCTGCGTGTGGAGCAGGCAGCCACACGCCAAGGGCACCCGAATCGCCTTGCAACCAGCCTCGCAACCTCTTGCAGTGACCTGAAGCTTGAGACTGAGTCATGGCCAGGCCTGCTGGCAGGCAGGCTTTTGTGTGGCACAGAGATTCATCTAAACGTTATAGGCAACACAGCCCTGTTTTATTTCTGTGCTCTTTTATTTCTATGCTCCTCGCTACAACTCATGAAGAAGATTCTTGTCTCTTTGCTATTGGGACTTAATTTACATGGCACATAAACGTCCTGTGAACACATGCATTGTTTCTTAATGTTTGATACCATCAGTTCCTTGATCTTGATCAAAAAATGAACAACTCGATTTGGAAACTGCATTCTAAAGCAAATATGCTACAGGATTTTGACTTCAGATCTCTGCATGATCCTCCARGGAAAGAACTAATTGGAACAGGCGTTCATCCCTCCCTGCCAACAYGGTGACACTAGTGGTGAACTAAGTAGAGATGGGGAAGGTCACGAGAACTGAGGGAAACAAAAGTTACACCAAAGTAATTAGTCACCTTTAAACTCCAAATTAAGAACCTATATAATGAAACAAGCTGACAGGAGTACAGTAAACTGGCTGTATGGCCACCCKATGCTTGCGGACGTGCACAATTCAGCTTTTGCAGGGCCCGTAGACAGAACTGGAGCACCTGGCACGTGTCAGCCACTCGAAGCGTGTCCCCATCCCGGACCGTGCTGCTCGGCAGCGTCCTGCCCCAGCGGGAGCTGGCGGCGCGGAGCTCTGCCGCTTCGTTTCCACACGCGTAAAGAGGCCTAGAACCAAGCTTGATACCCATGGGAACGTAGACTGCATTTAACTGGCATGAAGGACTCTAAGAAAAACAAGGAAAAGAAAAGCAAAATAAATCTGAGTCTGCTAGTCTATAAGAAGCACAGATAATTAAACTTGAAAACGCTACCAGCAAAAGAGACGTGTTTTCAGCAGAAGCACATGGGAGTGCCGTTTCCTGTCGCGGAGGCCGCGGGGMGCTGGCAGCCTGCATCCTACAAAACACACGGCCCGGGAAAGGGAGACACCAGAGGTGTGCAGAGCTACTTCCACTTCATTTACCGAGTCTTCATTTCTTCCTCTGGTATATCCATCATATAATTGTGTGAACAACCAGGGAATGCATGACCATTGCTGAGAGCTGCTGCTGCCACCCATGAAAAAACATCTGAATGCCCTCAGTGAACCAGAAGCCAGAAGAGGATGCAAGGACCCCAGGGCCTTTCTTCAGAGAATAACCACAACTTGGCAGAAGATTTTTCCTAGCTCTCCTGGAAGCGAGTGACTCAAATCCTGGAGCAGTTCTGTGGTGGGTGTATGGCAGCTCAAGGAAGCTGTGGCCAGTCCGTTTCCCTGCATAGCCGGAGATCCAAACGGGCACCTACTGAGAGGACAAAGCTCTGTACAGTGTTTATTGTCACTGGATTGGCAGCGCCCAAGCTCCTTCAAGAGAGCCGGCCGTCCCAGATGGAAGATTCTAGGGGCTGAACTAAAGCACAGAGGCATCAAACGGGCCAGCAGGCTGCTGGGGTTGGGGGCGCAACAAGCTGCTCAGCAGAGAACACGGTGCCTCGTAGCCTGCCGGCGGCACCGTATTCCGGGCAGC
>NW_020455520.1:671255-680394 GCF_003342845.1 Nothoprocta perdicaria
GGCAGCTCTGTGCCCGGCAGTGCCCACACGGGGCGGCAGGCGAGGCCGGGGTGGCGGAGCAGCCGCGGCAGCAGCCGGTGCCGAGCTCTCCGTGCACCGTGGGCAGCTCAGGAGCCGAGCGCGCCGCAGCCCCGCGGCGGTGGCACCGCTGCACGCCAGYGCAACAGGCAGCCCTGCAGAGCTGCCCCATGCATACAGTCTCCTTGCTGACGCTGCCAGCAAAAGCCACCCTCRCTAACGCGTTGTGTAGGCACACTGCGAGACCGAGCCGGCGCGTGTCTGCTGTGAGGGCAGTGCCTGCGCTGCCTAGAGCCGATTTCGCAGCAGTTTGCSTGAGAGCAGCAGTGCAAGGCAACTTCCCGGGCCCCGCGCGGCGCAGGAGCGCCCGGCYAGCGCGGCACATGCCCGCTGCAGCAGCGCTCGCTGGCAGCAGCCACGCCAGCAGTCCCCGTTCCGGAACACCAAACCAAAAGGTGCTGCAAAGGGAAGCATCAAAACGGGAAAAGCAGGAACACTCTTCCAATGGTTCCTCTCTTGGGTCCCTTGGGAATATTTCTGCAGATAGATGTCACTCTGGGAGGGGGTTTGGTGCAGCATAAACACGGCTGCTTGGCGGGAAGCGCTGTTGTGGTTCCCATCCATGCCCAGCTGGGTGTCCCACCATTCCCAGAGATGTTTAAGCAGCATGAGCTGAAAGGAAATAACTTACAGGACACTACACTAGCACTTCCTTGTTGCCTTGGGTGTAGTTCACAGTGGTTTGGGAGCTCTTCAAACAGCTGAGTCTTCCTGCATCGGAGTGGAACAGGAATCTCTGTGGAAGGGAAAATGTGGGCAGATCACAGCACATCCCGAGGTAACCCCTCCAAAAAATTATATCTCCAAAAGACAAGTGTAAAACGCACAATTAGTATCAGGGCATGGGAGGGGGTAGACGATTTCTGAGGGATGCTGGCTGAAAGGAGCAGGAAAGGGGGCCCCTTCCTCCCGCTTGATTCAGTCTGTGGGGAGGAAGAGCCGGGACATGGGGCCAGGGCACAAGCCTAAGGAAAACACCGAGGCAGAGACGTCCAGGGCTTGTGCTGGTCTCTGCCACTCACTRCCCCTGGATCAAGGGCAGGACACTGCTGTTCTGCAGACTATCTCTGCAACTGTGTTTTGGGCACAGAAAGACACATACTAAACCATAAAAAAATCCTGCCAGAGATCTACATACCAACCCTCAGCAGAAAGCCTCATCATATGCTTTTTAAAAAGTATAACTTAAGTAATGTGAATACAGAAATMATTTTAAAGTGCTGATGTGGAAGGGCTCAATGATTATCAAGTGACCAAAAAGCCCATTTTCTGCAAAATGGGCTCCGATAAACATTCATTTCTGAGAACCGAAACTTATTATCAGTGGCTTCTGATGTTGGCTGATGAATGGTAATCACAGTAACAGATACAAAGCTCTGACAACGGTTAACATTCAGGAAAAATATTTGAACTGAAGCCACGTTGGMCGCGTTTCTGCCGACTGCCGGCTCCCCTGCCCCACGGCTCCGGCGGCTCCGGCTCGGCCGGCCCTTCCCGCTCCGCGCCGGAGGGAGCCGCGCCGCAACTGGCCGCACAGCAGGGATGGGAAAATTTCTGTTCGCTCTTGATGCAATTCAAGAAGCAGTCGTCCCTTCCAACCTAAATTCACAGATGCKTCTATTGTTAAAATAATATAAATCTCAAGTGATGTCAGTTACCCATATGGATATACCTGTTCTTTCTTTTTTTCCCCATCTCTTGAGAATCGATTTCAACTAGAATACACCTCAGTAGCAGAGATTCGGTCTCAGTTGTCTAATTTAGACCTGCTGCATTAACTGTTGGAGGTTTCTATTTTGACTCTATAAAAAATATCCGACTGTAGACGCTGCACAAACTGCTGCTGAGAGGTATCACAGGCTGGAGCAGCAGCAGAAACACTCCCTCTGTCTCCCTTAGCGAGCAGCCCCATCTCCAATCGCGCYCACAAAGCCATCACTTTACGGTTGTACCTGAATTTATGGTAATCTGACATACACAGTCAATCCCTTTACATGGAACACGGAAAAAGCCTTTCAGGAGTCACAAGATACTTGGAGGGCTGGTCACCCTGCTCCTACAAACAACTTGGCTAAAGCAAATCCTCCTTCTTCCTTTTCACCCCTGTTCCTCCTCTGCGTGCTTGGACTTTCTAGAGGAGAAGAGCAAAGCATGTGCTAGTCCTGCTCCCCACCCGAGGAACCAAACCCAGAGAGATTTSTCCTGCTAAGCGAGCTTTGCTGTTATTGTCCCATTTTCCAGTTCTCTCCTGATTTCTTCATGCCTTTTTCCTGCTTCTTATTCCCAACAGAAGCTCCCTTCCTRTTGAAACATGAAAAACCTTTTCTTTGAAGGCAAAAGCCTCTCCTTCACACTCGACACCTCCTTCGATACTAAACACTGCTCCTGTGAAGGAGCAGGAGTGAAAAAGAGAGAGTTTTCTGGAATGAACAGCAGTTTTAAAAGCAAAGAATTTCCCTAGGCTCAAGCTCAAGCCTTGGTTTGCATGCAAGGTTTCTTCCTCACGCCCACTCCCGCCTCTCCAGCTTATCTTTGGTCTGAACCGGGGGGTKTTGGTGTGGGTGCAGGCGGGCGCTGTGGGAGGTGTTTTACGTGGATGTAAGCGGCGAGGYGCGCGCGGGCGCCAGGCGAGCGGCGTGGCCGGGGCGGCTCGGGCAGCACCGCGCGCCGCCTCGCCGCGCTCCAGCACCTGCAGCTGCAGTGCCCTGCGGGGCACTCAGACTGGAAGAGCGGAAGAGTTCTCAAAAGAGCAGGACCGCAGGAAAGCAGGCGGCATACAGCATTCCRTAAATGAGCCGGTGATGGTATAGCGACAAATTGCACTGTTTTTATCCTGATCATTTAACGAACTTGGGAAAAATAAAAACGGAGCTTTAGAACCACTTTCTTACCACTTGGGAGCACTTGCGTTTGTGAGGAAGAACTTCTGCCTTGTAACAGGTCCATTGTACAAGGGATTTATCATAACTTGCAATGGATTGGGGTAAATCTGCGCTCAGCAAAGAGCGGTACCCCCCGCGCAACACGGGTACAGCTGTCCACGCTCCAAGGCAGCACCGGGGGTAGCAGGAGGGCATTTCTCAGCTGTGGTCTTTACACGCTTACCATTATTTGTTCAYGAGGAATCATCTGTTTGTTCATCTCCTAAAACCACTGCTTCTTGCTGTAGAAGGAACTGCATCAATAAGCGAAAATCACAGCACATAGGTGTCAGTGGAGAGCCGGATTTTAGCAGCTGCAGCACCTGCGGATCCTTCCTCCCTGACGGGGCTTAGGCCCCTCTCAGTGCCCTGTGTCCACCTGATTTAGTGGCCATCCTCGCTGAGAGACAGGAGAAATGCACAGGTCGAGGAGCAGCAAGGCAGAGGAACGGCCTAAGTTGGGATCCTGGAGACAAGAAAGACCCAGAGGGACTGGAAAAGGAGCTCGGGAAAAAAATAATAATAAAAAAAGAGACATCCACAGATTTGAGAATCTTACTGAACGTTAAGCCCATTCGCATCTGAAGTGAGAAATAAAAACATCCGTTTAAAATTTTCTCTTCCTCTTTTCTTTCAGGTTGTGAAGCATTCATACACAGGAACAAAACAGACCTTCACACACTTACCTGAGGCCACAGAAGGCCACTGTATTGTGAAATGCATCCGAGGAAAGAGAGATTAAGGTAAAAATATATTGCCTAATCTTAAAAGTCCAATTTGATTGACAAATACATATCTTCAGGAACATTTTTGCATTAGAAATAGGCTCCTTAGTGACATTATTGTAATCGTTAAAGCTCAACAGCTGTTCAGTAGCTAGACCAGACAGTCTTAGCTAGCCCCACACAAAGAGTGGGACCCACATTAGTTGTTACATTAAAGACTAATCAGGCTCCAAGCTCTGCTGCCTGAAGGAAAATCTAGCCCTCAGGGTCTTCCTCTGAGCTCTCTTGGCATTGGAGAGCAAGTCAGTTTCCCCACTAGAAGGAAATTAGAGAAGAATTTCTAAGAACTTATTTTTTTTTTAAAACAACCCCACCCACAGTATTAATTTACTTGTAAATAAGCCCAATATCATTTTTTGTTCCACTTGGCACAAGGTTTGGGAATTTACAAACCCRACACAGCTGTTCAAGAGTGCTAGAAATAACACAGATTCTGAGCCCCAAAATATACCACAGAAACTTGTTGAACAAAAAATGCAAATGAAGAAACCCAAATTCTGCACCTGGAACTCATCAGTTCTGGGATGCCAGACAGATTCTAGCATTCTCTGGATTGTTCAGAAAACTTGAGAGGATTTGGATTATTTTCATCCATCACGAAGCTTAAGGAAATACAAATAAAAAAATCAATACTGTGAATGTTAGTACTTTAATTTGAGGCATATTATCAAATATGTAAATACCATTAAAAGCCTAAAATTGACACGGATTTTTAAGAATTTTTCTTCAGATGCACATATTTATAGGAAAGGATGTCCCTGAAAGTGTTCCCACCGTCCTTGACAGAACAGACATCAATAAATTAATGCACTAAAGGAGAGGCCCATACTTGTAATTCTGAGTAGAGCTGACAGCAAAGCCCTGGAATTCTGTGTCTCCGTTACCGTCTTGCCTTGGGCAAGTTATTTAACCTCCCTCCCGCCTTAGTCTTCCTGTTGGTAAAATGAGAAGAGTTTACTTCAAAAACATGCTGCAAGGATTATCACAAGTTTTATCATCATTATTGGGGTAGGTAGGATAGTGGCAGCATAGAGCAGAGCATCCTCACAGCAACCTGGCCACCAGAAAACTTAAGATTCAGCATTGCTAATGGTGAGATTTCCAAGTTTGTAACACTGTAGGCTGGCATTATTCTGTGCTTAGCATTAGGAGCAACTGCTTCCATAGCACGTTTGCCTAGCTGAATATTGATTTGGCTTCTCTGATTACAAACAGAACCTAAACTGATTACAAAACCATTAGGAATAAATCCATATGAAAGTGCATATGTGTGTGTGTAGGGGGGGTTCCCTCCTCTTTCTTCCCTTGGCCAGTTAATTAGATGTGACATGAATGAATTTGATTGCAGCTTTGCCATTGCCTTGCAAAAGCAGGCAACGAGACCAGAAGTTATAATTGCTGATTGAACTGCAAAACTAAGTCTCCTATTCTTTCTCAGTCATGAAAGTCTCTGCCATCTTTAGCTGCTTCAAAGAAGAATAACAAAAATCTAGGTATGACTACTTAAGAAAATWTTCCCTTATTGTATCTGCCCATTGCACAGTCTTACTGAAGCTGCACTGCTTAATGCAATCTCTATTTGCCCCTTTAATCACTTGCCTAAATACTAGTTCAAGGTCTAATGAGGAAGTWACCCTGGATTCTCAATAACTAGCTGATCTGAAAGAGTCTGAAAAGGATGTAGACCAAAAAAACAGATGAGCTTTCAACACCAGGTACTMATGCTTTGTACTCATGACTCATGATTTTCATCCTTTTTTTACACTCATGATTTTCATGCGTTCCTATGCTTCATGAACAATTTCCAAATAGGTAAAAAATTAAAATTAAAGCCGAAAACTTTATTGCTCTCTGCTTGCTGTTAGTGTTTTACCTTGTGCCTCCTCCCCCGGACAAGGTGACCTTCCAGGGTTGTGCAAGGCGGGCAGCCCTTGCACAGCTAACGCCTCGGGCCGTCCCCTCACAAAGCTGGAGCTCGCGCTCAGCTCCAGAAACCAGGCACGGCCGCCACGTCGTACGTTCTCCTTTGCCATGAAGGAGGGGGCTTCCCACATTTCGAATGTTTGGCAACTCAGGTATTTTTAGGTCAAAAATATTTTATAATTCCTACTTGTTTGGCCTTTGTGTCACTAAAGTTTGTGCTGYGAAGGAAGACCTTTCTTCCTACTTGATTGAGAAGATATTTGCTGCGTGGGAAAAACAGTYTGTCTTCTAACCTAGACCTAAAGTGTATATGTACAAATACAACCCAAAGCCCTAATCCRCAAAACACAATCACAAAGCGATGACTCCCAAATTTGGCAGGAAAAATTTCTCTTGGCCATTTAAGCTGAGTTTAAAACCCACAGATACGACATCCTCCCTTGTAACTAACAGCAGTTTAGGCTGAATGATTTTAAATGCAAGTGAAAGCACTCCATCAGTCATGGGTACTTTCCCCCCAGTTGCAAAGCAAACACTCCATTTGGGTGGTGACTGTGGAGATCTAGGTACAAAAGCATAGGGGCAAAATATTATAACTATTATTTCCATAAGGGGAGCTCAGGCAGGCAGGCACCATTTTCCAAATATAACTCAAATAACTATGGWGCAGATCCTGCTACATCATACTGCGGTTTTAGTACCCATCCAGAATTGGAATATTTTTGTAAAAGTGCCCCTGAAACKGCAAAAGGCAAACCAGAATTAAAAACACTCTGAGATATTTCTTTTGATGCTAGTCAGATGAAAAAATAAAGCTACTGTTATTTCTAAAAGCTTAAATATTTATCCTGTGGTTCACCTCTCTGAATGGTGTTGAATTTCCCCCTGCCTGTCTGCAAGTCAGAAAAATATTTTGGATATACCCTCTGGCCATACCATGCTCTTCTCACCTAGGGAAGGAACCTAGGCTTCTAGGCTTTAGAGGTGGAGTTTTAGCCAAAGCAGGGTTTTAGCCAAAATCCTAAACACATCCTGAGGTTAACATACCCAGCTTTGGGGCTTCATCAGCTGCTCTTTCACACCGTCAGCCACTTCAGCAGAGATTTAACCCAAACCCTGAGCTCTGCAGCTCATCGRGCACACGGGTATTGTGACGCTCAGGTGTATTAGTGCAGAACCACAGCARGTCTGTGGAATATTTGTTTTCTGTTAGAATTCAAGTGCGATCAGCAATAGCATTGCCTTCTTGGGTATTGACTGCAGTAGCAAGAGCAGCAGCAGAGCACAGCAGTAGCAGTGCTTGGGTCAGCATCCGAGGGCAGAAAGAGACCAATTTTTCCCCATAACCGTTGTGTTTTCAAAGGTTTGGTGGGTGAGATGCACCTCACAATTTKGCTACATTTGGCTTGTTGCTTACTTTGCATCTACCAACAGTCCCAAGAGAAGAATTAGAATGGGAAAAATTTACAAGGAAGTAAATCACAAATAAAGGATTCATTCTGTAACTCTTTACTCCTTGGGAGCAACCAAACAACAGAATTGGCTACTATCTGATTGTCAACTTATACTGTATACTTAAATTCAACATGTTTAGCAAGGAAATAGAAAATCCATGTAGAAAAGCAAATTTAACAACAAAAACAAGTAGAGACCATAGAAAAAATGTTATTTTTTTCTCCAGATCTTCACAGGGCCAGGAAACTGTGGGACTAGAGCTGTGCAGCAGCTCCTCATGGATTATGCGTATTCTTAGGAATATGCCTCAGGTTTAGAAAACTCAGGAGGGCTCAGGTTTATCTGGGGTATTGTGGGAGCTCCAGCTTAGGGAGCTGTCCTGAGGTGGCAGATTGCTGCTAGGCTGAGGTTTCCTGGGCTGGAGAGCACACTGGCAGCTCTGCTCCTGCGCTCGGACCACAGTTACCATCCATTGCTGAACGGCACCTTACGTGCTTGGTCTCATTCTGTCCCCCCACAAAGCACATGGTTCCTTTCATGGAAGTTTATCACATTTATCTGATCCCTACAGACACATGGAAAAAACACTTGAGGATCCCGGCATGGGATTTCGCATAAAAATACAAACAGTTTGTGTACGCAAGGGAGTGAAAATTGGCAGCAGGCAATAAGGAGCCAAGACCCTAAGCTCTTCACAGCTACCTATTCTTTCCCTCCTCCTTATCTTAAGGACTTGCAGGTATGTATTTTCCAGGATGTGATTAGCTGGAAGCCACATCCTGCAGCTCAGAAGGAAAATATTAAACAAACTGCTTTTATGCTCTTTTCTCACCAAATAATTCTTGTGTTTGCAGTAGATGCTGAGGGGTGCTCAGCAAATCCTATTACTCCATCAGCTGGCCATAGCTGACATTTAGGACACCCAGCTAGCCACAGGCTTATATGCTCTCACTAAGTCAGCGCCTGCAACCCCTCTCGAGCAGAGCTGCAAGTTCATAAATTGGCATGAACCTCATTTGGTTTGGTGTTTTTGGTTTTGGTTCTGTGAACCTGTGCTGCTTCCCTGCCTGAGATACTGGCACCATCTGTGGKTAACACCAAACGATGCCATCACACCAGAAGCAAATCCTAGCTCAGGGTGTTACTTGGGTCACTTTTCACTTCTCCTTCCCGCAGTGCCCGATACTCTGCCTTTCCGCACTACCCTGCTGGCTAGTACAGCTGACTGTTCCACCTCCAAACAGCTTTTTAAAAACTGTCTTCCCAAAGGGATCTTTTGAGGATATTTATGTTTGTGCTGTCAGCCAGGCATCAAAAATACTATGCATTTCATGCACATTGCACAGGCATTAATTCTGTTTACTTACAGAAGAGTAAAAGCAAGAAATAGTGACCAGACTGAAATAAAAATCATTGACATGTCCATCTTCCCTGTCCCTTTACTGCCTCAGGAGGGAAAAGCTGTCATTATCACTCACTCCCAGTATGATCTTTAACTTTTTAGATTTGTTTCTTTAGTAAAACTTCACTTTTGAGATCTTAGCTGAGATACGTGGGACAATTTAGTCAAGATGCTTCAGAAAAGGTATAAAAAAAAAACCAAACAAAAAATCCACAAAACCCAGCCTTCTCCCCTAGTGCCTTAGACCACTCAGAGTGTCACATTCATCCACCCACATTCTGGTCATGCTGCATAGCGTGAATGATGGGGCCTGCTGGAGCAGGAAAACTATCTGCAGCATCTGAGCAGCCTGGAGGCCTGTGCAGGCACTGTCCTCTTGGCTGAAGCCTGCATTTTGCTTTTGGCTGGTTTTGACATGTCTTTGATATTTATAAATCACCCCCTGCAGATTGCTCGCTGGCTGCTCTGCTGAGCCTGCTCCATTGGCAACAGCTCCTGCCCCGCAGGACCTTGAGCTGCGGGCAGCACCCCATGCTCTGCGGCAAGAGCGCAGCGTGCGCAGGAAGGCAGCGCAC
>NW_020455520.1:681409-764818 GCF_003342845.1 Nothoprocta perdicaria
TTTTTTTTTTTTTTTTTTTTGCAAAAGCTTGAAGCAGGAGCCAAATGATAACAGCACTGTGCACTTGCATGCTGGGCCCCACCGAGCGCCACAGCGCAGTGCCTGTGCTGCAAAGCACACCGTGCACCTGCAACACAGCCCTTCCCTTTTCAATGGCTAACAGCACAGACCGTGTCCTCCAGCACGCGTGCACTGGCAACAGAGGTTCGTGAGCTCTGCTCACTGAAAATCCTCTCGTTGCAGCCGGATCTCTCTAGCCAGCAAGTTCAGCAGCAGCGAAGTGACCACAGGGCCCCAGGCATTTTTCTTCTATGCAAAACCATCCTTTCCATCTCTGCAAAGAGCAGCTTTTCTCCCAGCCATTCAGCCTCATGCTCCTGCGAGGAGAAAGTGAAACGATTTCTGAATGAAAGAGGTGGATGACTTATGTGAGGGCTCTCTAAGAAAAACAATAATCCAACTAAAAGGACCAGTGATGGATGTGTGGTTAAAGATATTCCGAAACTTAGTATTCTTTGTCTTCCCTTGGCTGCCACACTTGGCAGCGCAACAACAAAAACAAACCCTTCCTGCAGGCTAATGGCTTGCGGTCACCAGCTAAAGAGCACCCAGAGCTTCCTCCGTGGACTCTGACTGTCGCGCAGAGCAGCCCGTGACCCCGGCTCGCAGAGGAGCCTTGTGGTTATCAGCAAAGGCCGAGGCAGCTGCCGGGCAGGCAGCGGCAGGGGCGCGGGCGGCCGCGGCGCTCCCGCCTCTCCCCCGGGCTCCCATGCGCGTTTCCTTGCCTGCTGGGCAGAAGCACAAGCCCTTTTACTTGCTCCCTGTAGCAGGCACTGACCCCATGCTGGGAAGGCTTATTTTATTTTTTTGCAAGACAATGGAAATGTGCTTCCAACTGCATCYATTCCGTCCTTCACACGAGCGCACTGCCGGGGCTCTTGCCAGCATCGCCTTCGTTCCACTCCTTCCTCTTCAACAAATACATCCCCGAGTGCCTCATCTCCACTTCCGAGTCCATTACTGCWGCCGTTGCCTCCCAGAAGAGCTGAAGGTCTCAAGCACTGAGCTGCAGCTACCGGCRCGTTGCGGCTAACACGAGGACTCCGCTTTCGAAACAGCCTCCTCATGATTTGGAGCACATCTGCCTAGAGCAGGTGAAGGTGAAATCCACAAATAAAACTTCAAATTCAAAGGCAGTATCCCTCCAAAGGAAGATCTTATAGATTGCTTAGGAAAAAAAGGTCAAAGAATGAACACAACTAGCACGCTTGATCATTAAATCTTATCATAATGCTTAAATCTGTTTAAGATTCTCTCAGGTAGTACAAATGGCTCATCCTACTGGATGCTGACACCTCCTAAGGATGATTCTTTATAATTCCACAGCTCAAATATTCCCAAATTCAGTGCCCAAGTAGACTGGAATGTCCAGTCTGCTCCCAGAACTAAAACCTCCAGTTCCTAATGGTCCCAGAGCACAAAATGGAGTTGCCTAAATCCCGTAACAATGTCAATTCACACTGTAAGCTTTACAGAACAGAAAATACTATAATGTGTTTGGAACATTTTCTAGTACAGTAGCCTCTAATATCATCACAAGTTAAATGCTGATAAAGCTTATTTTTAAACACAAATACAAGCTGAGCAAACCTTGCTTGGCCTTCAGATGCACGGTTAGATTCTCTCGTGCCATCAAAAAGCCAAATTCTGCCCTAAGCCACCAGCTAGTTGAGGGGAAAAACTGAAAGCAAMTTCTAACCCAATCCACTTGATGCTACAGAAGGTTTTTTTCCTACCTTGAGATTACTCTGTCAAAGCAGCGTGTGCTTGTGGAACCTAAAACTGATATTTTCAAAATATGGTCAGGGTTTTCCTTTGTATCGTTTGTACCCCCAGGGTTAGCTGTGCTTCTCCCAGACACCAACATTTTCTGTCCTGTCTGTTCATCTGGAAACTCCAGGGTAACCTTATGCACTTAAGACAATCCTGTTGCTGTTGAATAGGACTAATGCTCTTCCACGACTCCAYGCCATAAGAAAGCATCCTCAGGACACTGATACCTTAGTTTCCAAGAAGAGCAACACTTTATACCAGAAACTCATATCATTAGGTTTAACAGGTTCCAGATTAGTGAACAAACATCMGCCATTGAGGGTCTCTTTCAGACCATCCAAGCTTATTTCACATTTCTTAGGGTCTCAATTTACTGAAGAGTTTGGATGAGCTACCACTTTCCTTACTGACGTGTTGAGGATGCAGATATCCTCAGCAAAACCCAGGCACTCCAGGCACTAGCAGGTTCCATGCGGAGCTCTGCCAAGAAGAGGGTCAGTTCTGTCTCTGTCCGTTGGTGAGGACCGGAGTGCCCTACTGATCTGCGCTGAAGGGTAAGGAGACTTCAGCTCACCAAGCTCACCAAGAACCAACACCCGGGGAGAACTTCTGTTATTTCAGTTGCTTTTCTTTTTGCTGCTCTATTCTCCCTCTTTAGCAGAAGAATTTACAAGAAAAAGATGTTTTTATTTTCAAGAGTTCATGTCCCCGYTGATTTCCAATTCCTGCACTGCATCACAGTTCAGCTCTAAGATTTCCCTGTCCAAAGTTCAGCAGAAAGAGCAGAAGTCATAACACAACTTTGGGATGGGTGCACTTCAGTGGAAGCATTCAGTAAACCGAGCTTCAAAACCATCTTATGGCAAAACACAGGGCTAAATTTGCATGGAACATTTAGCAGTGCTTATTAAATCCTGGCCCCTTCCTGCAGCGAATATCACAAGGCGACTGCATCCTGGAAGCATAATGCGTTCAGGTACAGTAAAACCCAGGTATGTTTATACAGTTACAAAGAGCTGCCTCTCACAGCTGGTTTAAGCTAGGATAAGACTCTAAAATACCTAACCAAAGAGAGATGCCTCGAAGTGCCCTAATTGAGCTACATGGCTGCAATACGCGTGCTAAGAGGGAGACGTGCTGCCGTCACAGGTCCCGGGGCTTGTTGCTGGCATTTGCGGCAGGCTTCCAGGCAGGTCTGGCTGCGGAAGCGCTGCAGCTTCCCCCCTCTCCCGACGCGGCACCCGCACCCTCTGCTTGCACAGCTGCGTTGAGCTGCAGCTGCACGGGTGAGTGCAGTTCATCCGTGCAGCAGCCTCGCACCAGGGCGATTCCTCCTGGCAACGCGGCGCCTCCTCCACGCTCCCCCTTGGCGTGGGCCACACTGAGCAACATCTGCTCTGCACTGCGCCAAGGCGGGGATCCCGCGTGCCTCGTCCCTGTTTCCTACAATTCCAAGRCAGCCAGCTGTGGGGGCCAGCAGCATCGCCCCCACCCCAAATCCCGCTGTCAGGAAGCGGGGCCCCGGGAATGGCCGGGCCAGCTCCGTTCACACGTGGGGCAACGCAGCGGGACACACGAGGGGCTGCACGGAAGGGTCCTCCTGGAGCCCCTTCCGTGCCCCAGGGCTCTCGAGGAGCAGYGGCCCGGCCGTGGCCGCAGCTTCACAGCAGCCCCGCAGCCCCTGTGCGGCCCCTGGCCTGTTCCTGCTCGTATCTTCCGCTTTGGGCAAGAGATCATTGTCCTGCTCTGGTTGCTTTGATAAGGAACTCACATTCTGATAAGGAAGGGCTCGTTTCTGTTGCTCAAGAGCACATAATCTGTCACACTAGACCATGCGCCTAGGACAGTTCCTGGATCTGAACAACATCACTACCAGTGGAAGCACACGAGACCCAAGTTCACCCAGATCTGAGCCAGAATGCAATACGGAACGCACAGCCCAAGTGCTCTTGCMCTTGGGGTTGAAGCTCTCTGTCCAGTTCATCCTCAGGGAACAAAAAGTTTGCATTCCTTGTTTCTAACCACCTAACACATTTGTCATTTTGGCCTACACATCCTTAAACATGCACACATGCTGCTCCCGCCTCTTGCACCCAACGGCCAGACTGCGGCATTGCAGGACATTGACCTTTTCTGTCCCAAGGTCTGTTCTGGCAAGTTTGCTGTCTTGTTCCGCCGTCCTAGTCAGAGTGGATCCTCTTCTCTCAAGACAAACCATCACTGAAGAGTGAATTCTGTCACGCACCRTTCTAGGGAACAGGTAAGAGTTAAGCCTGTGCATGACACACTCCGGAGGCTGCTGCAAGATGCAGATGAAGTTAATATTCTGGTTAAGAAAGTTCTACATAAATTCTTCTCTAACAAGCCTCCCCTTGGGAACTACAACCCCATTTATACTCGCAGAGACTTGTCATCAAGCATGAGACTTTGAAATCTCAGAAAAAATTGGCCTAAAAATAATGCCTCAAAAGTCAGAGATGCAAAAGTAATGCAAATTTAAGAGATGCAAAGTCTGAAGAAATTAAGCTATTAAAATGCCACTATAATTATCAATCCCTTCTCAAAGTCTTTAAATGGATTATCAAGCACAGTTGTTTCTTTTTTTTTTTAATATTATCTTCAGTGATACTTCAATATATCCTTGACTTGTCCTTAAATATAAAATGAAGGCACTGTTTGATTTATGAGGTTTAAAAATCTCTTTATTAGTGGTATTTTAGGATTTTAGCAATAAACCTAACAGCATGTTGCCCAGAAACAAAACAGAACCTCGTTCACACTCACTGCTCAAAGTCCTGGGAGATTGCATTACCTTTCAGTCTTCAAACAGCCCCAGTGATGATCTCCTCTAATGCACAGGTTGAATTGGGGGTCAAACCAATTAACCGACAAGCAGTTATTGAAAAGGGAAGCTTGAAGGCTCTTGTGAAAGGGAAGATAAAGCTTTTCTGTTGGTTATTGTCATCTATTTTATCAACAGGAGCACGGCATTGGGGTTGTTTCTTTCTGAAAATTTATTCTGATTCCTTTTTGAAAAGTGTTAAGAAGTGCTAAAAATACATGTGGAAAAGTTATCAGGAAGGCTTTTTCTATAATAAATATCAGTATTTAAAATCAACCAAGACTTCAGCGTCCATCTGGTCAATGGAGCCACCATTTTCTAGACTTGCTCTTAAAACTATTGTTCTTTTCTCTATTTTACAAATGTCAGAGGGTGGTCTGTGTTTAAGGACAAAATGCACCATCTATTATATGTGGCTTACATTCCTTTTTTCTTACCTGTATCTCCTCCTGATTCCATGCAGGCATTCACTTGTCACCACGCACAGGCTCCCGTGTGTGCTAAATCATCTCTTCTTCCTATTAAGTAATCCAGGAAAAYGAATCAGTGTTCATCCTGAACCCTGACAAGAAATGGTTTATACTTCATAATTTAGCAAATGTTTATTTCAAAATTATTTGATTGAGCCTTTATCTTTTTAGCCTGTTATTACAAAGAAAGATCATGTTATTCAAAATCACATCTGAATGGCCCCCACAGCTGACACACCACGAGCACAGCCCACACGATCCCATACAGAGCCCTTGCTTATCTACGGCACACACTTCCAAAGCTCTCCTGGTACCCGGGCTTTTTGCAATTGGAGGTGGGATAATGAATCCCCATTGACACCTGCCAGTTCTTTAATAAGCTCTGAAAGATTTTAGACCCTTGTCTTCAAGAGTTGGGGAATAGTGGGATTACATTTTATTTTATGTGCATTTCTAGTTCTGCAGAGAAGTTTGAGCTTGCTTGCATGCAGAATTGTTTTAAAAATGAGGCAACATCTGGAGTCTTTCACTTTTTAAGATGGTTCTAAGGTTTTTGCAACAGCTTTCCAAAAGGTGTGGCTAGTATTTAGATGGAGGATAGAGGCTGGAAAACACTGGGGTTTTAATGGATCCACAGTCGACATTTGTTTCTTTTGTTTCTGAAAAGAGAATTCTCTCCTCCACTCCAGGGCCTCCCAAATTCCTTGGTACGAAGCCAGAACAGTAAGACTTTATAAGAGGAGCTCCAATTTGGTCCTCTAAACATTTCACGGACAGAATTTAAAGTTTCATTACTTGCTTCAAAAGCCGTTCGCCCTTTGTGGCATGCCACAGCGCGGTTCTCAATACTGGGACTTCTGTTCTGGGTTGCCGTGGGCATTACCACAGTTCTGCAGGGCAGAGAGTGATTTCGCAGGAGAGGTGAATTCCAAACTCCGCAGGCTTCCCGATGAGCCGCTGCAGAAAGCAGAAAGCTTCCATTTACACCAGCTTGGGCTTCAGCTAAAGCCCAGCGCAGGCTTTGGAAACCTCCGCTTAACTCTGGCTCCTATTAGATCCTTTGAGTTGTGACTGGGCTTATGCAGCTTCCCGGGGTGAGGGAGGAAGGCAGCACGTCCCAGACCCCACCGCTCTGCGCCACCACAGACTCACCCAGTCCCTCTCGTAGAAACGTGCTCCCACTGGCTCCCCAAGGGAGAATCCAACACCCTTTATTTTCTCAAACATTGAACAGCCACAGTTGCATATGAAACACTAAACATAGGGGAGCTGGGAAATTACAGCTTTTTTTTTTTGCTGTTTTTTACTGTTTTGAAGCTTTTTCACTGTTATGAATCTTCAAATCTTCGCTGTTATGAATCTTCACTGTTATGAATCTTCAACACTACATTCAGGAGCCCTAGTGTACACCTTTAATTCAGTTCTTACAATAAGAATAGTGTGTGTTGTGAACCTGCTGTCTCTGACTTAGCTGTCTATTCTGCTTTTCAGACTAGTGATTTTTATGATGCTAATGAAAAATAAATTTACATAGTTCCAAGTATTTACCTTTTTTTTTGACACAGCAGTAGTTCAATCTACTGCATTAATTAAACACCTTGTTTGCCTGCCTTGCTATTTTAGTGTTTTCCTCAAATATCTGGTCACTCACAAGCTTAAAACATGGCCTGCAAAGTCTATCGTTAGTTGTCATAATACACCCTGTAATGAGTACCTTTACAATCTGAATAGCAAAGGCCCTGTCTTGTTTTTTGCTTAATTTAAACAGGAGCAGTGAATTGAAAAACTCCAAGGAGATCAGCACAAAGAGSTGACAAAACATGTACTGACCTGTAGGGTTAATAGAGGAGATTCAGCTGTTACGGATTCCTAYGCCAGCACAGCAGCCCGAGGCCGGCCCTGCCAGGGATGGAGTAGAGCTGATGGGAACTAATGCTGCTACCAACGCTCCACACAGTTCAGAATTTGTGTTTTCTTTGCAACTAAAAGCACCTCCTACAAAGAAAACTAAAATTAATTGTAAAATAGTATCTTAAACCATCTTAAGGTTACATAAATCAATGCCTATTCAACTAGCAGCTTGTGTATTAAACAGCATTGCTGGTTTTGACACTTCTACATGAGGATTCTTGGAATTTGAAAGAATATCTGAGCAACTGCAAGAGCCAGCTCAAGCAGAAGGGCCATGAAAAGCAGCAGAAAATCAGCAGAAGCTGAACTGTTCTATGCAATGAGATTAATCAGCAGGTAAAACTACAAGCATAAGCTTTTAAAGTTGCAGTCCAGGGTGCAGTAAAGCCAAATATGCAACTCTATATTTCTTCCATGCAACAGCATCTTTCCAGCCATCCTCTCTGAATCAAGCCTAATRGATTATTGCCTGACCAGCTCCCTCTGCATTAGAAAATGGCTAGAGTGATGTTTCAAATGTGATCCACACATGGCACAAACGTGCTGATTGCTGGAAAGGAAACTGCAAGGAAGMGCAGCTCAGCATTCCCAGTGAAATTCCGGAGCGCTCAGAGGCTGCACAAGGCTAAGGATTCCTCCGGCAGCAACAGCACTGCAATCTGTTTTGGAAAAGGAGAGGGGTATTAACCAGCATCCCATTAACACCCCAAGCATCGCGGGGTGGGAACTCCTTCCTTGCCATCGTGCTGCTATCCTGCTCCAAGGATGTGTGCCCATCGGCCACAACGAGAGCAACACATTAAACGCTGCAGATTCTAGCCACGGCTGCCAGCCTGTATGTCCACAGTCCTTAGAAACTKAGAAATCACTTTCCCAAGTGAGTGACCAAGCCTGGTGGCAGTTTGCGATAGCGCCGTTTGCTCCCGGGCTCGGACTCTGCTGAACGCGCTCCACGCAGCAGCACAAACAGCAAAGGACAAAAACGAACTTTTTTTTTTGTCTTCCCTTTATCTTTCTTCTGTTGTAGTTAGGTTTAGGTACTTCTGCCTCCCAGTCAGAAATTCATTATTCAACAGAGAAGTGTGTTAATGTCAATGAGCTTTAGATCAAACCTCTAATATTAACAAAAYAGAAAAACAGTATTTTCTCCCCCCTCTTACATTAACTGACAAATAATTAACTGATAACAAAATTCCAATGTTGGGCTAGTGCCATGGGTACCATCTGTTTAGTTTAAGCATCTATGAAAATATATCTTTTAAGAAAACTTCCCCATTGAGGCCTCAAGGCCACAGACTTCTAAGAGGGTTTGTGAAGGGCCTAAGGGATTACCAAGGCCTGTCTCAAACAGCTCTGGCCAGGGCTATCTGCTGACGTCCYCTGGATATGGAAAGTTATATTTTTCATGTCTTTGCTCTACAGCTTCACTGCAACTTCCTCCCCCTTTTGAAAGGTCRAACAGATCACTTATTTATAAGCACATATTCCAAAACGCCATTCAAAACTATTTCTTAATTAAGCCTGATACCATCGCACACAAACTGCTAAGAACAAAATCAATAATATGCTTCCAAAAAGTAAAAAGGTCCAGCTATTTTCTGCCTGTCACTATTGTTTGCATTGAACATGAGCTAAACTAACATCTACAGGGAGCTAAACTTCAGAAAACCTACTATTTTTAGCAAATAATGAGCAAAATGTGTACTATGACTACCAGCAGGTCCGCATTKTACTAGGAACCTTTCTCAAAAGACCAGCCTAGGACACTGAGCAGAGCTGGAACTTCTTTTTCCAGTTCATCTAGGCCTCTCCTCCTTGTCCAGGGCCTTACAGGATAAGAGGATTTTTTAAAATCAAACTGATGCCTTTTTTTGGTCAGATTGAGTTTGACGGATTTTGACACAACTTTTGCTGTCCATATGTGAAATCTGGGGGCGTTTGGTGCTGATGACCATGCCTACCATGCTGTCACAGAGCAGATGATACTCCTGTGATTGTAAACGCTCCGATGATGGCACCACGGGCTCTGCTGCCACCAGAGAGCTGAATGCTTTAACACCAGTTGCCAAATTATTCGCAACTAGAATTCCTGGTGAGAGTTACATCCCAGTGTATTACAGCACAAACACAAATCCCTGGTTGAAGAGCTATATATATGAGGAGCAAATTATTTCAGCACTCTGAAAACAGTTGCACACCAGYGATCCCAGTACAGCAGCATGCCAGTTCCCTTTGGCTTGCAAGGGTCTCGTCAGGAAGGAAATAGTTATTCAGCAGAGGAGCACAGGCCCCTTTCTAGGATATTTGTGGGTGAGCATTTCAAGGTGGTAAGCACATTGATTCCCTCGTTGTCTGCATATCCTCTCAGAATATGCTCTCCACCTATGCTGAGGATGGGAAGGAATAAGGCGGCCCCTCTTCCTGAGCTCCTGGCTTGCCTCCTTCAGCTGTATAGGGAGACAACAAAAATTATTCTCTTTTTTCCAGTGAAGCACAGGCCTGCGACTGGAGAAATCCCTAATGCAATAACAGTAAAACAAGTGCCAGTTCATAAGAGGTGACACAAATCAGAGCCCAAGCCATTCTCTTGCTCTGTTTGAGAAGAGTTTGTCACAATAACAGGCTTGTCAAGATCCTAGATATCACAGAAAACAAACGATACGGTCAATGGACTTTCCCGAAAGTCGAGTCCTGCTGGTACAAAATAAGCTACAGAACCAGGTGCTCATTCTGCCGAGAGCACGGTGAGGGACACATCACACGCCTGCCCTCGCCGTCTTCCGAACCCTGGGCTCTTCTTTCGAACTGCTGGAGCTTCACCCAACTGCTTCAAGTCCGAGGACAAATTCTTTGCCTTAAAGTGGCCCTAGCTGCCTTCACAAAATGTTGTTGGGAAAGCTYGTTTTACAGTTTAGGGTTCAGTTTAAGCTGCTCAGCAGCACGAACTAAACTCCTCTTGCCAGAGCTCCCACAGTTATCTTCTAACAGCATCAGGCCAACCTCAGAAAACATCATTCATCTTGGGATCACAACAGCCATGAGATCACAGCTTTACAGGCTGCCAGCACATACGTCTTCTTGTGCCTTGTTATTCAATTAGAAGATCCCATTACAAATAGGGAGCAATGCGCAAGGCTGACGGCAAGGAGCAGCTGTGCAATTATGGTATAGTAATCATACCATTAGAACAGAATAGGCCAAGCTTCAAATTCAGCACTATAAATTAAAAATGTCTTTGGTCAACCAATAGCAACAGTGCTGTAAGGAGAGTAAAGAGGACAGAGGTTTCCACATCCGATGCTGCTGCCTATTTCAGGCTCCAGTCTCATTTTCAAACCAATAAGAGTTTTTGAGGCCTGCGACTGGTTTACAGCAGGCTGCCTTCCAGCTACCACTCACACTGCAGATGCTTTTTAATACAAGTTTCTCATCTCTTTGTAATAACACCCAAGGTATCATCTAATATTGGACTTGGATACCTTAACTGCGAGGGAATTGTCTCATCCCCAACAGCATCTGCCTTTCCCTGATGCACAGCAGACATTCAGCTAGGGTAGGAATTTGCGGTGGGATACAGGAAAAGCCCTATGTAGAAAGAAGAAAAGAGCACTAATTTCCTTGGCAAGGGGGTGAGGAGGAGCACAGACAAAGGGGACTAACAGCAGACTAAGCGTGGGAGAGAAAAGCAAAGAGATGACTTAGGCACCTGGGCTCTAAGAACACACATAAAATATTTTGCAGGAGAGAAGTGCTGTTTAAATCAATGAATCTTGGGCTACAAAGCTGATTATTGGTTTATACTAAACCCCCAAAATATCAGCCCTTTGAGCACATATGAGCTCAGTGGTGCTCATATGACTACCAGTGGGGGAATCAGGATACTGAGACACACCAAGGCTGTGGAAATAATGTACTCATCCTACCAATCTCTTCTAGCTGCACTAGTACCAGAACTTCAGTATTAGCCAAATCTCAGAGGTCTTTCCTGTTAAATTCATGGCAAATAACTAACATCTTTTTGGTTATGCCAAGTAATTCTTACCTTTGTCCTAACTTTAGTAATACAGTTAATAAATGCCTTATTCCTTATTTTTTTTTAATATATATTTAGAGTCATATTACTTTGGGTAGCGCTTGAAGTTTCTGCCTCATTCAGTTTTTCATATTATACTGTGCTCCTGTACAAAGCTGTAACAAAAGATTTGCGTCTATTGAAAASAGATTTCAAATCAAGCCCTCCATCTCTTTGAATGGAAACAGCTTGGACATTTGCAGCAACGCCCTTCGTGTGCACTTTGCTGCTGTGCTCCTCGGGGGGCTGAAGGCTGACACCACTGCAACACCCTTGAGGGCTCTGCTCCGGGCGCAGCAGCCCTGGGGCATTCCAGTGCCCACRTGAACCACACAATTATCAAATTAACACTGCAGGCACTCTTCGTTTTTTTTAAGCCTAGGCCATAACTTATATTTTACAGTTCTACAGCCATTTGAGCTACTGTAGCTGAACAGTAAATTACAGAGCAGTGGCTTTATGAACTTCTATTCTGGCTGAGAAAACATGGCTCGATTTCGCTAATCAGGAGATTTGCAGGTTAGGGGCTTCACTAATGCTGTAAATGGTGTCAGCAGGCCCTGTAGCGCAGGTTTAGGGAGCCAGCGTGTCGATAACAAACCCTCAGCATTCCTCAGGCACTTTCATGCCTTCTCTTCCCTTTGTACGTGAATCCTTTGGATCCTTTACAGCTAACTTTAAAAGGATTTAAAAGCTACAATATAGCAAATAGCATCAAATACAACATCTGGAGACAGTGCCTATAATGAGGAATTCTAACAGTGCTAAATGTGTTGCCAAAGTTGTATCTGCTACTTTGAAAATGAATATATGCCTTGATACTAAGATAATATTTTAATGATGAAATACTAATACTTTATAGCTTAACATATGGCCTAAAAGGCTGGATATGAACTGGTAAGAACAGCAACAATTGTAAAACGTTCCACAGCTAAAACAACTTTTGTTTGGTAACCTCTCAGTTTCCCTCCTAGGAAATGATGGCCCAGCAGTGAAGACGGGGGCATAAAAGCGGCATCCTCCTTGGATGCTCATCCATTCTTGCCAAATCCGGAGTTTAGCAGCAACGAGGGCCTTGCTTCAGCTAGAGACTGTATAAATAACCGGTGTAGTTTAGCTCAGAAATCCATTTATATTTGCACTCTTCACCTTATTTGATTAACAAGGTTCCTTCCTCCTCCTGAAGTTTAAAAAAAAACTTCACCAGACTTTATTAACACATAAAGAGACACTTCTAAGTTTGTGTCTGGGCAATCATGCTAAGCAGTGAGATACCTCTCTTCCTCAAGAGCACGGCACATTGGCATTTGGCAAAACAAATCTGCTCCTCAAAGCTGGAGCTGCCAGCTGCTTTGCTAACAGTGCTGAGAGTTAAGGTCACAGCTGGAAATCCTGGAATTGTGTTCTTCCCATATATGTGCTAAATACTTTTTTTCCTGAAATGTGCTCTCTTCGGGGCCTAGCTGTCTCTTCATGCAGTGATACAGCAGAAAACTTCTGAAGTGTTGTGGTAAATTCTAATTTCTCCGATACTGAGGCAAGCACCGTGACTAAAGAGGGCGATTTCTCAGCTGATGCAGACTCTGGAGCTGCACTGACATCAGCTGAAGTGCTGGCTCTGAATCCAGGTGGACCATTCTGTGAAAGGGAAATGCAATTACAATGTGTTCTACCTTTCAAATATTTACTATGAAGTATTTCTACGCCACATATAAGCAACATGACTATTATTTAAATATTAAGTCTGCTGCAAAGCCTAGCAACCAAGGATTAAGTCCATAGCAGTTGTAAAGGCCTCCTGTAGAACCACGCAGGGAAGAATTTCTGCATGGAAAGGGTAGTCAAGCTTTGAACAGGCTGTCCAGGACAGTGGTGGAGTCCCCRTCCCTGGCAGTGTTGAAGAAAGGTGTAGACGAGGCTCTTAAGGACATGATTTAGAGGATGGTGTTGAAAGGTTTACAGTTGGACTTGATCTTGAAGGTCTTTTCCAACCATAATGATTCCATGATTTCTAGATAAGATAAATAGTCACTTGACCTTCACATTAGCATTTCCAAGTGTTAGTCTCATTTTGTGGATAAAAGTTAATGAAACRGCATGCAAGACCACTGGCTGCTGAGATTTACATTTCTTAGCTTTCCCCTAAGATTTCTTAGGTTTCCCTTTCTGCTGCATCAGCTCAGCTGTCTTCTCAGGTCTGGAACACATTGGCTAGCTCTCCCACTTCCCACTTCCATTACAAACCCAAAGCCTGAGCAGACCGCACTGCGCTAACGGTGCCGCAGGACGGAGTGCAAGGAGAGCACTCACCAGCCCAGACCCCGGAGCACCTCCAATAACGAAGGACCAGGTTACTGGGTCAGGCCAGGGCTCTCATGCGGTGCCTTGGCTTCCTCAGCGAGCCTCCCCCGGGCTTTTGGTCACAGGTTTGTCTGTCCTGCTCCGCAAGGAGCTGCATCCCCTCCTTCCCCGGCTGCAGGCCAGAATGAATTTTAGCTATGAATTTCCAAAAGTTAACAAAGATGTTGACTTAGTCAAGATTTTATCAGCTCTGCCTTAATTGCTAGATGGGAATAACAAGCGATAAAAATCACACATCTTATTAATATATAAATAAATTATGATAGCAACCCTTCTATCTCTAGGAAGCTGGCTGAAAAACAGATTGTCATGGCAGGGTGGCATTTACTTTTCTATCTGTCAATATTTGGAGGRTTTTATTACTTTGCAGTGCCAAGTTTAAAATGGCTAATGGAAATATTAAAATGGAATTAATCTAACTAAATAAAACTGGTTGTCTTTGCAGTATTCCCTTGGATGTGATTTTAAGTACTCTCTGAAACAAAGTTACGGTGGGGGAAAAAAAGGTTGTAGCTAGGTTTTTACGTTGCTCATTTACTTATTCCCTTTCAAAAAGTTTCTTTTCCAACAGAGCCAGGCCATGGTGCTTTTTTTTTTTTTTAAAAAAAAGTTGTACTTTAAATGTTTACATTTTGATGTTCACAGAAAAGAAGGTTAGAAATGGCCAGAGGGTTCCCGGCTTCATTGACTGACCAAATGTTCTGCTTTGGGAAAAGAGCAATATTGCAGCGGCATCTAATGACCCATGCCAACGACAGCACCGTGGTGTTACAAGTCAATACTACAACGTTCTGCCATCTCAGTGCTGGCCTAACATGTGAAAAACACCCACTGCTGTGGCTGAGATTGCCATGTCAGCAAAGGGCAGGTGTGAAGAGCAGGAGCTTCGCTGCTGGCAGTGACCGTGGCACCTTGTCAGCTCTRCAATAGGTGGAGAAGGCTTCATGGTCATGGCCAAAGTAACTGTTGTTCTGAGATATCAAGACTGGAATGTTTCTAGGAAATTTATAAATGAAACATAGCATGGGGTAATACCCCATCCCATTTTACTCCCCCTTACGGCACTTTTAACATTGCACGCTGACTCGCATCTTTTCACAAGCAGTTTAGACAGTTACTTGCAACAAAGAAATGCAGAACTCCTCATTTCTGCTTTGGAAAGAGAGAGAGAAAAGTCCAGACAATGAAACACTCGTCTTTGAAATCGCTATGAGCATTGATTGCTGGAAGAAGCCTGAGTGGAAAATCATCAAGGAACCTGAGGTTGGAAAACACAAAACATGATCCCTCCCCTGCAAACACACACGCTGGTGTCCTGGCAGATCCTCTAGCTTTCAGCAATGCTCTCCCCAGCCCGCGGAAGGAGCTACAAGAGGATTCCAAGGGAAGCACAGGCATAAACAAGATAAACCAGGAACACGTAAGCAACTTGAAGGTGATAGAAAACACCTCTTTTTCCGGCATCAAAACACAGAGCTGGTGTTTTAGGAGCATGTTAAAAAAGAGGAAGATAGGTGGCACAAGTTTTCGTAATTCACTCATCTTGCATCATTGCTAGCAGTGCCACTGCACTAGTTAATGCACAGAGCAAGGTGAATCCAGCTCCACTGCCATTCCCTTCCCAAAGATGCCACATCACAAATATGTTGGCTTTTTCATTGAACACACATTTCTTGTGAAAGCACCTAGAAATGTGGGGAGTTTTTGTGGGGAGCACCTTTGTAAGATTCATGACCATCTTCTATTATTTCTTCTGTTCCCACAACCTAAATGCAATCAGATTGACTTCTCCTTCACTCCAGTTCTTTAAGAATCTCCTACCAGTATCAGCATCTCAGTCTCCATTATCCCTGCAGGGAGCCTCCTGAAACTGCAGAAGCAGCATTTGTCCACAAGTGATTGACACAACCCATCTAATGCCAATTTAACAGAGAACTGCCCAGGATACTGGAGATGAATGTGGTTGAGAGCAAAAGCAGAGTTTATCTGAGCTGCTTTCCCCTCTTTTGGTTTAATTTTACTTTTTTTTTTCCTTCCATCTCTCTCTCTCCAAGAGCCCACCTTAAAAGGCAAGAGGATACACAGGAGTCAAGACTCTAGTTGTAAAGTACAGSTATTCACTTCACTGAATACTGCAAGCTTCCAAGAACGTCAAAGCCAACCTTTATAGCCATTGCTTCAGAGTGAAACAATTGATTCCTTTCTCCACATTTAAAAGGAATTATCTGATGGTAAAATTGTCAGCTCATTGCCTGGCCAAATGACATGTAAATGCAAGATAGAGTCTTGGCAAGCGGGTGAATTTGCATCTGGAATTCAGAAATCAGACACATATTGAAGTCCACACTATGGATAGGGTGGTCTGCAGGCCATGTAATTTTAATTATCCCAGGAAGTGTCCCAAATATTTTCTAGCATAAGGTAACGTCAAGATGATTTCATGGGGCTCACATTTCCTGTGGATTTGACTCTGCAGCTCATAGCCTGCAAAATATTCTCAAACCTGTCATAATGAAACTCTAATTCTCACTCCCTTCTCTCATCACCATGGAGGRGATAGTGACAGCAGCTCATTCTCATTCCCATGTGCTTTTCCGATCGCCTGGAGTGCTGCTTATGCACTTCCATTATCAAGTCATCCTTATTCCTCATGTTGCTTCCCTGTCAGATTCAGAATCTTGTCATCGAGACTGATGCGTGATCTCCTTGTTTGGCTGGCCATCCCTTGACAGGTCTAATACTGTTGCACTTGTTCCTGGGAGACTGAGGGAAAAAATCCAAGCAGATGCACTTGGATTTATCAATTCTCTCTGCCATTGAGGTGGCTCATAAAACCATTGTGTGCTGCTCTTTTCTTACTGTGCTAAAAACTTCTGATTGGACACTTGTAGAGTTATCATCCCGAGCCACAGAAACGGCAAATGACCTTTGCCTTCCAACAGCTCCAACATTTGGTGGATTAGAAGGAGAGGAGGAAGCAAACGAACAAGGGCCAGCTGGAGGAAGATGAATAAGCAGGAGGCTGTAGCAGTCTCCTTCAGGCCGATGCAGCGCTGCAAGATGCTATAATGGCTCGGGTATCACAAGCCATGACGGGCTGGCTCTTACAAGAACCTCATGTGAGACCCTCCATGACAAACATCTCTGCAGCTTTTTACAGATCAGCTCATAAGAAAACGGGCAACGACTGAGGATCAAAGTATTAATTTATCTAGCATTTTCCTCTAACAGAAGGATCTCCATAGGCCAAAATTTTGCTGCTTCAAACACGAAAATGGGTAAAGCCAGAAAGATTGCCAAGTGCACGGGGCAGAGGCCCCTCAAGATGCCAGAAAACAGCACACAGGAGCAGGTGCACAGCAGCCACAAGCCCCAGCTGCAGGGCTGCTGTGCTGAGGAGAATAACAAATGAGAAAAAGGTATAAATGGTGAAGAGCGGGTCCGCGATGTTCTTTATAGCTGGATCAATCCTCAGATCAATTCAATTGTACATAACCAAACACTGAAAGTGGAAAAACGATCTTAAATGAAAATGGTGTCCAATGTTCCCAAAGTTTATTGGGAAGCRCTTTTCACAAAAGACAGCCCAAATACCTAGACACACACACACATGCTCTTTAGTCATACTTAGCCATCCTGCTTTATGTACTGCAGATGCTGCAGTTGAACTTGCCTCTAAAAGTGCGAGAGGCGTCTTGAAATTTCACCAGAGGCAAAAGCAATATTTGAGCACAATAATAATTGTAAGCCACGGAGTTTATTGGCAAGAACTATGCTGGAAGTGAGACAACAATTATAATCCCTGTTGCGTGCACATGTAAGATCATGCTCTAATGAAAAGTAAAATACAGAAAACGTAAACATACATTAAAAATGCCTAGACTACTCCAAACTGAGGACAAACATTCTGGAGCTATTGATGCAATGAATTAGTCTTATATAATCAAAAGTAGCTTTCCATCAATTTATCAATGACCATAATATTTCACTTCATGTCCTGAAGTGCAGCACAATATCTTGCCTGTCTTGCAGCACAACGGCCTATATATGTATTGTTTTCTTTCCTGTTCTTTTAAATTGAGAAACAGAGCTCATACTTTCTGTTTTTCAGTAAATAGCAGGGAGGTGGAATGCGAGGATTTTGTTGCTGCAAAACCGGCATGTCAGTTATTTGGGAAGGCTATTTGCTCATCTCATCAGCTATCTTGTGTACTAATTAAATTGACGGATTATTGGACAGGGAGAAATCTTCAAAGCCGCTTCAGGAATGCTGGAGGCACTTTGTAGAATCAAAAATGCAAACAGCCTGATGGTTAACAGGATATAATTAAATGCCCAAGTAATATGCTACAATACTGCCCCACGGGCTATTGCAGAGCCTTCCCCCACCCCAAGYAGGTATATTAACAGCACTACGTTAAGGAACTCCTAAACACTTAAACTCAATATGCTGCTAACTTATTCTTTGCAAAGCTTAGTCTTTAATGAGTTTTGTGTTTGTTTAGCATATTTTCCCTTCCCTGTGGTGTTTACACGACGCTGGGTGCTGCTCAATGCGACACCCCAGCTGCGCGGTGCTTGCACACAGGACCGTGTCACGGGTAGCGACCCGCCAACACACCGCAGCTATGTCCTGCACGGCATCTAAAACAGCAGAAAAGTCTGATGGAACTTGCAAAGAAAAAGGTCTGCTCAAGATGTTATGAACAAACAAGTGTACAAGCAGTCTAATAATATGGTGATAAAAGAAATAAAAATACTGAGTAATRTCAGAACCTTTCTTGACAGCTCCGAGAGCACGAAGACCTGTGCATGCTGGCACGGGCAATCTAATCCGACAAGTTCATCTTTACCACTTTAATTGCTGGATTCATATTTAAAGGTTACATGTCAAGTACAGCAACAACAAAATTCTCTCTACATTTTCAAGTTTGCTCTGTGCTCAGGAGTATAAAGCTTCCAGACTTCACTGCTGGACACCATGCAATTGAAAGGGACCTGAAACCTCCCACTCCACACATCCCCGCTCAGGTCTACAGAGCATAGCTGTATCTGTTACCTCACTTTGCTAGCCCATAGCAAGGAGCAAAATAAGGAAAAGTTCCAAAGCTCTTGTGTAATAARAGCTTATTCCCAAATTATGATTTTTTTTCCAGGTCCAGGACCGGAACTATGTTCTCAATCATCTTGATATCAATAAAACGATGCAGATATTTATAGCAAAATTGAGTCTCAGCACCCTGAGGATCCTGATTTACCGAACGAGTTTGAATTCTCTAATCCCAATGATTTCCTTAAGCTTCATCATTCAATTTCATTCCAAAGGCATCACTAGCTGTCTGGTTCCCCTTGTAGACTTAACTCACGATGGGGGGCCCTTCCCGTATAGCACTTTGGAAGAGGACTCCAATCCCAGGAAAAGACAGCAGGATGACAAGACCACCACTGATTTCACACATGGCTCGGGAACTGAGCTGGGGAGAGGAGTGGCGGCTCCATAGTGCATGTTCCGAGTATGTGCTGCGATGCTCCTCGCCACCTCCCACAAACACACGCTCTTCCGGAGCACCCCGACCTTGAAAGAGCACCGATCTGGAATGGAAACCGAAAGAGCAGCGCGAGCCTCCACAGCAGCTACAGCAGTGATAAGCAGGAACATGAAATGAACTGTCTCTTCAGCAGCTTCCTCAGTACATCTGCAAACCCAAACTGCTTCCCCTCTACTCAGAGACAAGGGTATGACASAGCCAGTACAAGACAGAACTGAAGACTTGCTAGACCAGAGGTCTTCGTCAATCCCCAGCACAAAACGCAGGGCCATATGCGTACCAGTAAGAGCTCCGCTGAAGCGAGCAGTAGGACTGGTGCCAGAAGTTACCAAGAAGCTGATCACTAGTTTGCTTCATGCTTTCAGCAAAAGAACAAAGCAGAATTTAGTCAGTGCCGGCAGTGAAGACTTAAGCAGAGTTGCTAACTCTCCCAAATGAAATAGAGCCAAGCATTTGATAGGATTCATTGGTTTGATTTTTTCCAACTTTGTTTATGTACGATGGCAGCCTTCCAGCTTTTTAATAAATGAAGACAAGAAGGTGATATAAAAGGCGCTAAATTGGATTCTGTCTGCCAAGTGGCAGAAATACAAAGACAATCTGAGTGCTCTTAATGGATTTAAAGTTTGACAAGTAGGCCTCTGTTGATAAATCCCACCCAACTACAATATTCTTCCCAATCAAATGATTAGTACATAGAACCAGTCTGCAGCTATTCTCTTCTCAAGAAATTGAGCAATATATTTGGGAGGAAATTTTGACACAGAGCTCCTGCAAGGTGAGCTTTGCACTACAACTGGGCCCCTTTCAAAGAGCAGGGTGCACGGAGAACCATTCCCTCTGCTAAGCTATTCACTGCAGTTGAGTAACATTAAAACAGGACTAAAGCACCAGAATTCCCACATGTCCCTCACCCTCTCCCCCAAAAATACACACCATGGTTTTAAAACATTTCAAAATACATTTTGCTTTTTAGATGCATCATCTGACCTGTGCTTCCTTAACTTTATCCATTAAAATGACCATGGGGTTGCTTCTGGTTTTCTGCTAACATAACTAATGATATTCTTCCCCTTAAAAAGCTGAATTTCTAATCGGAAAACTTGCTTGTTTTCTTTAACCATAACTAAGAGAACAAGCAGTAAAGGCCATTCTCTCCAGGAAATAGCTTAGAGAAGCTTTAACATGCTGGTGACTTGCTGGAATAGGAAATTTCAGCAAAAAACAATATGCAGTATCATTCCAATTCTTAAATTAAAACAATCTAAGCAGCCAAACCAATCCACTTTTTAACCCTGCCCTTTGAGAAATTTTGACACTCGGTACACATTAAGGGACAGATTGGTGCCTGGAACAAAGCCCAAAGGTATTTTCTCTGCTGAACCACAAATTAAACTAAAATGAAAGCAAACTTCATTCTAAACAGCATTAAGAGTAAATTATATAAGAGGCATAATAATTATTTCAGTTACACTGGGTGGAATAGAGCTCAAACACTGCCTATTTATAGATACTGCTTATGAAGAAGAATAGGGCTCTTCTCAGGACTTTTCCTATCCTGCTTAGAAGAATTTAGTTTAGCAGACAAGTCTTAACTTTAAAGACAAGTTTAGCAATTGTCCTACAATGAAAAGGGCCAGTGACTCTATTTTTAAGCAGTACATTATTGGGTTAATTTACAAAGATCTAGATTACACATAATGAAATCAGAACCTATAACCTATGCTAACACTTTATTACTTTTACCACATTACATATGTAAATTTTATTAACATTTTACTAAGACAGAATCTACTTTCCATTTACTCGAATATAAAAATACTATAGAAGTAGTGATTCCTGCAGATAAACCACCYAAACTTTGCTTATGGCAACTTGTTCTTGCTCATCTTTGTCACCTGAGGTTTTGTAAATAAACAGACATCCAGGTCTCCCTCTCCTAGGTGCTTTCTCCTCCTCTCTGATTTCCACCAGAGTTTTCTAAAGACCATTTTCCCATTTTTAACAAGTCCTTGGTAATAGAAAGTTATTATTTCACAAAAAGTTGACTGAAATTTTAATTCATTGCTTCTTGACAGGCCTTGCTGATCAGTGCTTTCATTTTAGCTACTTCTACAGTTTATGGCAGCATATAGAGATCCGTATTGTAATAAATGACTCTTCATGGTTTTCAAGAGAAGATGGAATTAGGATTACCCAGTAATATTGCTGCTGCTACCAGACCTCTTTCAGCACTGGCTGACTGACACTCCAGCATAATCTTTTCCCTTCTCCTGCCTCCCTGGTTTTCATGGAGATTTTTGATTTTAACCCACACTGGCATCACTTTTTATTAAATTCTGGGATTTATAGAYAAGAAAGCTGGGTCTATTTCACACTGGGTAGCACTTGGGCATGCTTTAGCCAGTTCTGGACACTTACTGCACTGAGTTCTTCACCGACTGCTCTGCAGGCTCAATTGATCTGTTACTGCTCACACAGCATCAAACACTGATCAAAGGCAGCAATTTTGCCTTTTCCCTGGTTTTACTCCTACACAAATCTACATATTTCTATGGGCAGCTCCCTGGAATGAAGGGAAGCAGGGCTCATTTGTTTGGGGCCTAACAATGTCTCAGGAATAAGGAAAACGTTTTCAAATTACTTTGACCTTTGCCCCAGCAATGAGGTTTAATTTTTGCTTTACCTTTCTTTTGATTGCAACAAAAATTTGCACTATGGGGGAAAGCTATTTCAATCACTTTCTCTGATGGCTGGTATCTTTTTCCTATATTTGACCTGTACTTCTATGTTTGCACATCAGCTACAAGAAAACACAGTAGTCTACCTGAAAACGTAAGTTTTCAGGCAAATTAAGCATCCGTCCAGTTTGTCATAGTGAACTTAAGGGAACACAGTTTGTCAGCAACAAATAGATGGGTGAAGAGAAACCCGCCGCCCGCAACACAGGGAAGGGATTTCTCAATTGTTAGGTAACAGAAGCCTATACTTGAACTTGCTTAAGCCRTTGCATTTTAAAGCTACTTTCTCTTCTTATAAAATCTGCCCAGACCTTACRCTGCATTGCTGAAGCTGCCTAGACTCTAATCTGCTCAGCCTGAATTATTTTTGAAACTGAGTTGAGCTGTTTCAAGAACAAAGCTGGTAAAATGTTTCCCTAGTGTTAAAGATTTAACTGTTGTTCTGAGATCACAGTGCTTGTTTTTGAGCAAGGATTCTGAACCAACAGGGATTTCCCCTTCTTATAAGTGCAGGCATTTGCCTTTTGCAAACACCTTTCAAATGAAGGTCTTACCCAGAGAGGTGTGGGAAATCCATCAGCACACGGCCCTCTCCTAAGGTCAGCTGTGGAATGGGGAAAAACGAGGGCTTGTTCATCCCTGGCTGATGCCTCTAAGAGGGCATTAAGCCACACAGCGAAGACAACAGAATTGGTGACTTGCTGTTCCCTACATAGTTGAAAACTTTCTGTGAGACCGGCAGGTTGAAGTTTCTAAATCATCTGGAGACCAAGGCTGGGCTTTTAGTCCACTATAGGGATTTCCTGGGCAATTGCCCTCCACTATTGAGGGCGGAGAAAGGGCAGGAAGAACAGGGGAAGAACTGCAGAAAGGGCAGGAACAGAAGTAGATCAGAATAAGCCAACCTTGACCAAGGACATGGTTTGAGGAGATATAAACCAAGGTCACAAGAGCTTCCCCAAACTCCCAGTAAGGCGGAGGCTGCACACTCTTCCTGCTGCCTTCCAGAAATTTTCCATTCTGTGTCAAGGAATATCTTAGCTTTGTCCAAGAAGCTCAGGAACTTCTACAGAATGAAGCTGGAACTTTATTTTGGCATCACTCTGACATTTCAGGGCCAGCTTAACTTGCTGGAATGCAGTTTCACAATCCGTATGCCTCTACAGCAGTTACTGAGATCCCTGCTACTTTAAGCATAACAAACACCAAAAACTTAAGCAAATATCTGAAATCAAATTTAACTGACAGTAGCTTAACCTGTAGGTCTRGTCACATCCTTACATTAAAAATGCAAAGAATCTCAGCTTTCCCAGCAAGAGACACTATGCTGTGCTCATTGTAAAGTCTGAGAAACTGAATTTTAAAAATGAACTAAAATAGCTTCTCCAAGGAAAGCGCCATCATTAATATGTGGAGTCCTTAAGCTCGTTTATTTTTTTCTTCCCTGTGAGCCCAGTGCAGATGAAACTAAATCTTCATCTTGTATAAACCAGGCTCAACCTATTAAGCCAGGCTAAGATACATTACGTCAGGGTCCAATGTACGTCAGCTACAGCACTACATTCAAGTGCTTCCACAAAATCCAGAAATGCCCTGAAAAGGTTGGTACCTACTGTTTGGTACCTACTGTTATGTTCCTCACACTAAATGTAAMAAGTTTAACTATGGACTTTCAACTATTTCTCAAACTAATTGTCTAACTTACCCAAACTGCTGGCGAACTCCTCTCAATGGATACGACCAMAGGGAACCTACACAGAATAACTGCTTCTCAGGTCCTTAAAACTCAAGGTTTTTGTTGGTGATTTTTTTTCTTTTTCTTTTTTTTTTTGTAGGACTACATCCTTAAAATTTACCAGCATAGCTAACGCACTCTCAAAAACCAGCTGCAGCCTCCAAGACCTGTGTTCCCTAGAGAGATGAGGCACCAAACACCCCGCCTCGCAACTGCACTGAGTTCTGTTGGCTGTGGGAGGAAGCAGAAGGAAAAAAAACACTTGAGTTTCAGCACACGTTTTTCCAAGACAAGGTAAAAATGGCTCCTGTGAATTATSTCACCACAAGTACGTTGCATATGCAATCAATACCACCCTGCTAGGAAAGCGCTGGAGAACTGCTGTTTTGACTGAAATGTTAAACTCCTCCTCTTGTRTCTGCTTGCTTTAATTATAATTCAATAAAGAGATATTTTGGAGCAAAAAAAGCCAAAAAAAATCACTCGTAGCACAATAGCAGGTTGAAACAGTTAACAGAGATATTCACTCATTTCCCCTTCAGCAAGCACAGGTGGACAACATATGTAGCTACTTCATTGCATAATATTACCGAGGATAGGTCTCTGCTTGACTTTACTKAAAAAATATCTTGCTCTATTATATAACGCTATATAATGAATGAAAACTTTCAATACCTAAAATAAGGGTATTTGCCTGGAGGAAAAACATATTTATGCACAGGCTACAAGTGCTAAATACATCATCTCCTTTCTGCTTGATAACCCACTTCTCTCAGTACTGCTGATTTGTACATTTTCCTACACTTCACCGTACAAGTAGATAGCCTAATCTTTTTGTCTTCTGGGAATTTTGCTATGCAATGAAGTGGCAAGCAGCCATTCCATCTGGCTACCACCTCCTTCAGTCTAAGAGACCTCCTCTATCTTGTTAAAATGTGAACTTATAAAAGAGTTAAAATAGAACTTGGTATAAAGATATCACTTAACCAAATGTGTGTAGGGGAAGGAATTCATTAAATGCCCTACAAACTATCCATTTTCATTTTTAAGACTGGTTATTAGTTCCTTTTAGGTTCCTTATAAAACAGTTACGATAATTCAGCAAGTTGTTTTTCAGTGTGATCAGAAGAGTTCCTAGTCAGCCCTCCTGCTTCTCATTCTGTCTGGGTGGCCTCTCCAACCAAGCTCACTACGACCATGAGTTCATAACAAATATTTGGGTTTCTTCCTCACTGCTTTATAAACAACTTTTTATTAGTATAATCCCATACTGCTTCCAAAAGCATCCGACAGCACCATTTTTCATTTTATAAAGCACAGGTTTTCCAGAAGTTCTCGATTAGTTGTGCCTATACGTACCGGTGACAGTTGTGGAGGCAGATTTACAGGTAGCACAAATCCGGGCTGCTGGCACCGTGATAACCAGGGATCTGGGTTATCTCCACATGAAACTGGTTAAACTGGTTAAACTCCACGTTTCCAGCCTCTCTCCGGCCGCTCGGGGTGCTGGCGCTGTGTCCAGCCCTCGCGCGGCGCCGCGGCACCCGCGCGCAGCTTCCCCAGCGCGAGAGCGTTCCGCAAAGCTCAGCCCACGGCAGCGCAGGCTCGGCGCCAAACACACTGCGAGGGAATGAAAACTGTCCCCTCTATTTCAAGCAGTGGCTACTAAGATCTTAAAAATGCTAATTCATCCTGATTTTTCCCCTGACCTTTAAATCGGTTAAGGGTAAGGACTACGCAAAGAGATGGACGGTGTAGCACATGGAGAACTCTGCTGTGTCCCAACAGTCCTGACTTGTCTGTCCCAGTTTGATTTAGCCATCCCCAGTTGTGTTCCAAAGGGGCCCTTCACGTCACTAGCTGCTGGTCTCCTATTCTATGAGGGATGTCCTGAATAAGCTTGTTTTCTAAAGTATCTCTCAGGCTGYCAGCAGTCCTTACACCTGCCACCCAGTGCCGATACTGCTGAGAAGCTGACAGCTAGAAGTGGATTCATCTTTTTTACTACCTTCTGAAACCCCGTGGCCCATTTTTCTTTCCAGAAGTAGATTCAGAAAATTCAATTAAAGATTGTCTTCCCATCAGAGTCCCCGACACCAGCTCTTACATACACTCTAATGTCATGACTGATAGCTGGCACGCTTGAAGTTTTCAACTTTAATAAAGGTTGCAGTCTTTTAACTCCAGGGAACTTAATGAGAAATAAAAGCCATCAGCAATGGATTGGAGATGCCATAATCAAAGCCATATATTTTACTGGGAAAAAATTATTTAGAAATCTAAGGTAAGCATTAGGTAGGCTTTCGTTTATTAAGAGTCAATCCATTAAGGCCCTTTCTAGCTATAATCAATTTGACCCTGTAGCTGGTGCATTTAAGCAGAGATTAAATAAGTCCTACACAAATCCCTTCATGAGAAATAAGAATTAACCATCACTGAAGCTCTGAAGGTGACATGTTAAAAATATGTACTTCCTTTTAAGTGCTAATAGGAAGATTCCCCTGACCTTGTTCTTGTCAGCATGCTATTTAGAAATAAAATCCTGATTTGCAAAGTGTCAGATAAACACAGCTGTGCACATGTGCTCGCTTGATTGCAGGCTGCACACACAGCTTTGTTTACATGGGGCAAATCAGCATGAAATTACACTTGCTATTGTGTGTCTCACCAAATCAGCGGAGGATTTGCAGGGTTTGCTCAAGAAAAAGCTCCAATAGGGACACATTTAGCTTCCTTTTCTGTACTAGGAAACCCATATTTCTCCTTGCTTGACATTAACCTAGCAGCTACTAACGATGCCAAAGATGTAAGGGTTGAGTAAACTATTTGAGCAGAGACCTAGAAAGAGTGTCGCTGGGTTAGGCGGTCACAGGTCGCCCGGGGCAGCTCTCAGCGAAGCCCTGGGCCTGTCRCTCGTTTTCAGCTCCCCAGGAAGCRTTGGTGTTCTGGAGGCAGGATCCACATGAGAACACCCACCTTCTTCCAGCGACTTATCCTCTGAGTGTGCTACGGAAAAGGTCTTCCTATTTTAACCATTGGAAATTTTTCCTCCTGATTGTAATTTGAATAAAAGGATTTTTAAAAAATCATGAAGAGAAAACAAATAGGTACAAAGTAAAAGCCTTTTGCATATGAGCTCTGCCCAGCCCTTTTCACCACACTTTGCCAAGACCGTGGAAATGTGGCAGGAGCGAAGGAGACCGATTCACTTCTAGATTAACTTCGCTTTCAGCTTTTCTGATACATTCCTATTCCAATGCTGCTTCTCCATGTACACAAGTGAAAGCGCTTTAAAAGTCCCTAAAAATTCCTTTGAATGAACAGGTCTCCGAGCCACGGGAAGCCGCGGGGCGGGTGCTGTAAAGGCAGCAGCAGCGGGACCGGCTCAAGCAGCAGCACTGAGCAGGCTCTGGCCACTGTCCCCTTCCCAGCAGGATGGCCTTTCCCGCTCCGCTCCAGAACGGAGCCTGGGAATGAGGACAAACACCACACTTCAGCAAGACACTACAGGGATGTTGCCGCGGCTCCCACRAGGGCACAGCATTGCAGAATATGCTGTATGTGCAGCTTGAGCACACGCTGACAGTCAACTTGCCAGCATGTGTTTTTCCCTTCATAAGATTTTAGGCTAACAATTGGGAAACAGAGACGGAAATTTTCCTTAAGATCGTGACAGCTCTCTGTCACTTTTAAATAGCACATTACTCAAATGAAAGTTTACATGAAGAATATTTATTCCTACCCAAGCTACTTCATTATGGTGCGGAAATAAAAATGAAAACTGGAMTTAATACCAGGTTTTCAAAGCCTTTACAGCAGAAGAAACAATTGAAGCACCTTAGTCACATGCTACTTCATTCTAAAAACATGTTATCAATTGCAACCAATTCTTAGAAGTTGTTTTTATTTTATACTAAGTATTAAATTTCTCGGGCAACTTGCTTTTGCAGGCGACCAGGGTTTCAAAGTGGGCAACTCCTCTGAAGTTCTGGTGGGAGAGCTCTGTGGTGACGGCAATTCAATCGTCTTGAGCTCGTGCTCGAGCTCTACGTGAAGGCGGGTGCAGCCACTGCTCGCTATGGCACCGACAGCCGGCAGGCCGTGCTCCTGCTGAGACACCAAGAGAAAGAGAACAACTAGCACCACAAYTACTCTTAGCAACTAAGACAAAAAAAATAATAAAAAAGATTTTTTTTGTAACAAAGGAAACGTTTTCTTCTAGATTTAAATTAACTTAGCATATTCAAATAGTTTTGTTTTATAAGAATGATTAAAAATGGTAATTGCTTTCTTATTTCTTTACAACTAGACACAGAAAAGAGAAATAAGCTTGAATGACATGCACCTGGAATAGGATCTACCACTCAAAAAAACCCTCCCAAAACCATAGTAGGACTTTTATGCTGTATGATTAGCCCCTGATCAATTCCACTGGTCACTGGTAATGAATCCTATTAAATGCCGTGGCCAAAATTTGAGAAAGTTGCACTTTCAGGTAGGACTTCACCCTCACTCCCTCAAACAGTCCAGGTTTCACAAAACTCATGCAAAAATTTCCAGGAGTAAGTTGGAATCCAGTTAACCTGTAAGAAGGACTACAGTTTTCAAAATGATCACATTGTAGTTTAATTGGCATTTAACAGCCTAGCCATCCCTGGCCATGAAGGCTACAGATCTATTTTTACACCCTTGTAGAAATCCTCAGAATTTAAAAAGGATACTGTAGAATTCACACCATAATGAAAAATACCATTCTAGATAACTTCTCCTCAAACTTCTCCCCAAAGAAACTGCTGCCTAAAGAATACTTATTTTAAAACGCTACATTATGACCATTTATTGAAATTCATTTATTGAAATTCATGACATTTTTATAACCTGCCAATCAAAATGTGTTTTGCAGATCTSTGGGCAGCACACTTGCTGCAAAATGATGTAGATATTTAAGGCACAAAGTGACACCACCTGTGATTCCTTTTGCTGTTCTGACAACTGGCACCTAACCCAAAGCTCAGTCATAACGGAAATATTCCGACCTTGTGGGACAGATTCATTTCCACACAAGCCTCTTCCGAAGCAGTACAACATGCTACTACCTCGACAGGAGACAGACCTGGGGAGAAGGGAAAATGGAAAGACTGTAATAACCACCCACTGAAAAGTTTCAAGCATGTTTCATCCCTTCCCCACGCACYTTTTAGAAAGCGGTGAAAAACTGAACTAAAAAAACTTATTTATTTATTTGCATGGGATGACTTCTCTTTAGTGTTGCCATTCAGACCTAGGGCAGTTTGTCAAGGATCTGGACTCCAATGAAATCAGGGACACACACAGGCGCAGGGCCCCATGTTCCTTTCGTTATCACATTGGGGGCTGATGAGCTCAACTGAGGTGCTAAGAGCAACAAACTAATTCTGTTCCAAGTCCCAGAAGCAAWAGGAGCCTCTACAAGTACAAAGCTTTATTACAAACTTGAAAGTCACCACTGAGGTATCCCCTTTGCAAAAAAACAATTCTTTTGATAAAATCCATTTCCACAAGCTCCTTTTATTTAAGATGATACTATTGAACATAGCTGTTACACTGGCCCTAAATGACATTTTTGTGCCAGCAGAAATGTCAGAACAGCTGATACTTCAATTTTTAGCTGTCTGTCCCCCAAGACTATCCAGTAGATAATAAATTTAATTACTTTCTTAAATTATTCTTTAAAAGAAATGCACAAAATGGATTTGTAGCCCATGAGTTCACMTAATTTATACTCTTGCCAGTTACTTCCTTTAAGGATGAGGTATCATTGCATTATTTGTATATAGTGTGTGCAACTGACATTTAAAACACACCTACACCTATTAGGATGAAAGAGGCAGCTGTGACATTTATCTGTTTTGCATATTCTGTACTTAATATTTTGAAAATGGGCATGTTACTTCATATTGGACCTATACTTATATATAAAAAGGTACACAACTCTACCTCGTTCTCTAAACGTATCTTCTAACAGCCTAATTCAGGATACTATTTCAGATACGCTTTTTGGCGATGGAATTATCAACACTTTTCTTGTATGCTTAAAGCTGGGCACATTCATCAGTATTTTCCTGAYTGGAGGTCTGCACATGCCAATGTGAAGGACACAAACACCCGCATGGGATCCATCATGCTGTCTCAGCGGTGCTCTGAGATGGGTACACAGGAAGGTAACTCCAAGCCATGCTATTCTCATATCCATTAGACTGTATTTTGCAATGTCCACATTTTTCATTGCTATTCCTAGAGTCCTGCCTCGCTGCCACTTGGAAACACACAACTGCCATCCAGGGACTAGGCTGCTGCACCATTTTAATTAAAATTCATATTAAAATGTGGCCAGGCAAAACACCTACTTCATGCATGTATATTTAGCGTCAAATCAAAAAGGATTCATTATGAACCTTTCTACAACTCCTATCAAAGTACACAAAGATTCTCAATAGATCAAAGCTTTTCTTTAAGAATCTCAATAGATCAAAGCCCCAACACTAACTACCTTATCTGATTCCTCCAAATATGCTGAATATGCAGCAAATTACAATAATTACATGGTGAAAAGACAGGAATGCCAAGGGATTTGGAGCTTCATTTTTCGCTTACTTTCCCAGCCTTGATTTACACCCAGATTTGTGGATATTTCATTTTTCATTGTAGAAGGCAGAATTAGCTTATGATATATGCTCTTTGATTTTTATCCTCCATGAAAGTTCTAGGTCTAAAGCAATATTTGGGGGAATCAAACCTCACCCCAGTGGAAAACTAAGCTGCCATTTAATGCTACGTAGCCTAAATGAGTAAGATCACGTTGGCAACATACTACAAGGACATGCAAAGTATCAGCTGTGACCACAACCTACCATTGCATGCGACAAGGTAGAATTCTGCCTAATAATATTGATGTCAGGATTTCAGTTTCTTTCCCCTTTAAGGCAAATTTTGCTTACGGTCAGATTTTTATGGCAATTTTCATTCCACTCTTCATGCTTTCAGGATAAGCACTGCAAACTCCAAGTTTACTCCAGCTTYACAGCACAGTTAAAGACACAAAGGCTTCCAAATACCACAGAAGGTAACTGCCAGGTAAACCTTTTAAYGCTATGTCTTGACCTTTCCCAGCCCTTTCTCTTTATAGGCTCATATTTTCCCAGTAGCCCCAATATCTGGCGTCAGGCTTGAGAAACATTGTACCTTCTTGCTGTCAGGCCAAGCGTTTAATGCCAAACACGGCACTAAAGCCTGCGGGTCGCTGTGAAGTATGTGAGCGCCCAAAGAAAAACAGTTTTTCCCTAATTCAGGCTTCAGGTATGAGGGTTTTTTCCTTTTTTGTTGGCCGTTCATCACTGATGCTAGGTTCAATCTACTGAAGGAAATGATTTGGCACCATAGTTTTTGATCCTCAGCTGCATGAGAAGAGCTAATTGTGCTGCTTTTGGCAGTCTTGGCCATTGACTGTATTGCAGCTCTACCAAAAATCTGTAGTGAACCAAGACATGCAAAAGACGATTTTATGCAGAAATAATCACACAATTGCTAGCTGTATTCCACTCTCCCTTATTAGGCTTTTTATTCTAACCACTTCACCTGACGATCAGTGACATGAAGCAAGCTGATGCTATCCCATTGACTCACGAATAGTACCAGTTTATTCCTGCTTAGTCTGGCAGTAGTTTCTGTATTAGAACTTAGCAGTTTTTCACTCAATGACGGAGATATTTTGCAGTTTTCAGCCACAGTGAAAACATCAAGAAGTATATGAACCTAATCCACACATCCAGCTATGCTCAGTGCAATGCTAAAAACATGGCTTGAAACGCATTTTCTCAGATGCTCTCTCAATGACAACAGCTGCTAATGATCCTCTAGGATCTTGGAATGAAGTAAAACCTGGGGCAACATCCCAGGCAGCTGCTCACCATCAGGGATTTCCTCACATTGCCAGGAATATTAGCTCCATATTTCAGGTGGTTTTGTAGCTCCCTTGAGCAGACACGCATGATCCACATGGAACAAAGCTGTAGAAATCAGGATAGATTTGTCATGTTTCGGATCCCCAGCGCAGCTTGCTTCCTTAGCATCTGAATGTATAGATCAACAAATTCATCTAGACACTGCTCCATTAGTTCTTTTTCCCTGCTCGCTTCCCACTTCTATCATTCCCAACACACTTCCTCCTCACTATAAAAACACAATAAAGTTGCCAAGTTTCCCCTCARAAACAACTCACATCAGGCAGAAGGTGCTCAGGTATGGAAATCCTGCTCAAACAGGTACGTTTTGACAAAGCCCCTCCAGTCAATTGCTCACAGTAGGAAGTGCCAGCAATAATAGGCAACTCGTCAGCGTCAAGAATAGTAAGCACATCAATTGTGCTGTGCATACATACGCACATACACATCTATTTTTCACACTGTGCATAAGTTTCCTGCACAATGGATTAATTTCAGTTTTCACATGCYTCACAGCGTGGTTTGGATCAGTCTCAGCAAAGTGGATAATACCTGTGTTGAGTATCTGTCTAACTTCATTTCAGTGGTTAAGGGGAAGGGAGCATGGTTTCCTAGGCAATACTTTCAAATTACTCCTGAATCAGTCTGATGTCATCCGAGTTAATGTTTGTGATATATAATGCATTAGAAAATGTTCTTTTTTTTCAGATACAATAAGAAATTGTAAATTCTTATCRGTATCCTTGTTTTATACTTCAGTGTCTTTGCATTTTATGGCTGTTGCAGCATTAACAAGCCAAAACAAAAATCTTAGTTGCCAACAGAGAAGACACTGAGTTTCATTCAACCATCCGGTCAAAGATTCTGGTTTGAAAACTAGACACACATCGGGGCTAACTACCAAGAAGTACCCAGAGGTTCATGTCATGGACCTCTGTACAAGGAATTCTGCAACTCAAAACCATTCTACTACTATAAGTTATGGTTGTGCCTTCTCATTGCTGAAAATCCAGAATATAGACCTGGCATTCATGATTTCAAAGCACGCTCTTTCAACAGACAGTTTTCTTGTGAAGTAATTCATAATCTGTTTCTATCTAGGAGCTTCTCCTTGTGATAAACATGAAAACTGTTTATCACAATTGTTYGATCCAGAATTGATATATAATTTGGAAAAGGGGTTACAATTCCTACCTTTTTGGCATTTGCTGAGCACTGGCTTCTKAAGCGCTATAGGTTTCGATCAAATTTTGCAGGGGGGAGGGTAACCATCTTCACAGGTTGTGTCCAGAATCCTAATTAGTTATTTGAAGTAAACACTTGGTATTCTGACTGGCTTTAAAAGAGGGCAATACATTATGTTAAAGGATATTTGCTTATGYATTTATTTACACAATAAAATTCTGACAAGCTTTAAGCCTGAAAAGTGCTCATTTTTGTCATGATTTTGAAGCATTTAGAAAAACTTACTAACAAAAGTCATTAACAAGTTGTACTGTGACTGAGTACTATACAGTTGAGTTTTGACCTGAGTTTCCAGGTCAAAATTCTTAACATGCATGCACATAGACTAGTGTGAATTATACTATATTCACACCTTACAGGATATATTTATCTTCTAGCAGGGATATTTGCAAGCACAGATACCTACTATCAGCCTGCAAAGGCTTATTGATGTTAGAAGGGACAAAAGTGTGATAAAACTGTATCTAGGACATACATTTCTCAGTCTAACTCTAGAGAAACTCCTTGCCAAGCAGTGCTTCTAAATTAAAAAGCAGTATTCAAAAAAGTACTCTTTCAAGCTTCCTTTGAACCAAGCCATATCCAGCAAAATTCTTTGTGTATACCAAGTCAGTCATGGAGCTAATAAGATACCATAGAAGAGGTGTTTATCACCTAAATTGTCTTTATTAAGGTTTCATTGAGATTGACAATTAGGCTGCAAGTGTCTCAGGTTTAGGAAGCAGGTGGTAAAAATACACTGCTGTAAACGTGTTTGGAATTTCACAGTAGATAATGCCAGCTAAATACGACAAGATAAGGATACAGCAGGAAGGACCCAAACGGGAACCTCAAATAAGCAGGCAGAGCATCACTGTGGTGTTAACTGTCCTGTCCTGACTTTTCAATGGCTGGTAACACTTCACTTCCCTCACAGAACAACCGTCTCCCTCCTGTTCTCTCCAGAGGAGTTTCGGCTCCGTGCAATGGCTCAGCATACTGTACTGCACAAGGCTCAAATGCTAATTTAAGTAATGAATGTTAACTGGCAGAAGGGAATTGCTTTAAGCCATTCTAGCCAAAGACTTCATTACAAAATCCCAAATTACCAGAGGAAAAGAACCCCAGTCTTAACCCTGGTTCATTCTTTCCCCGCCTCACGCAATCCCTCCTTGCACAGAGAGGCACAAACCATTACTTGCTGCAGACTGCCCACGGGGACACTACTAATCGCTCAGTTAAGAGTTTGGACATTTCACTGCTTACTACTTTTAACTGCTTACCATATCTTAAAAAGTCTTGCTCCAGAAAGCAATAAGATCCTCATTTCTATAGATACTCTGATCTGACTACCATAACTGAACATAGCAGATTTTACAAGGCACTATCCCAATCTAGCTCTGCACAGCCAGAAAAACTTGTGAGACTTGAAGGACTGAAACATTTAGAGCCATTCARCTCACAGCAAAAGAGTTTGGGGAGAGGGCTGCGCCCCACATCCACGAAGCAGAGGTCTTCACATGGTTATTTCTCTTCGCCTGGAGACACTTTAGGAGTTATAAGGCACAGAAAAATCTGTTCTTTGCTCAGCTGAAGTCTTTATTTAATTCTTTTAATTTAAGCATCTCCACTCTATCCATCAAAGAGGAGCGGCAATGTAGCCTGAAGTTAATGAAAGGGCCAAAGGCAGTACCACGAATGGGAGATAACTTCTCGTGTAGTCACCTAATGTGAGAACTCTATATCCACCGCTTGCACATCCTGGTATGAGTGGGGAGCTGTAACRTAAGGTTTCCAACACCTTCAGTTCTTTTGTCTCCATTACAAATGCAATGTCTCTSTAAAATCCAACCATCTCCTAGTCAGGGTTTCCTCAAMTCATTTTGAAGAGTTCTCCAACCTSGCAAGCTGGAATGACTGAATGTGCCTGGACCAAAGCACTCGAACATAAAGTGTTTGTGTGCATCTGAATCCTATTATCTGCAAATTTATCTGGACTTGAAGTCAGAATGCAGATGGTGATCAAGTCATCTCTCCAAGTTTCTTTGGAAATAGATTCAGAGTAATCAGAATCTTGTTCATTTTCTCAGCATCCAGTAATGCTATTTATCAGGTGAAATGTAATATAACTAAYAGGCGAGAGGGGATACATGTGACAGAAGGCAAATTAACATTTTCACATTAAAATAATCAAACCATTTAAGCAAAAATATCCTAGCTGCAGAGGAATAGATGTCATGGAATAGACTACAGCAACAACATATAGTAAACCCTCCCTCCCAATTTAAATGCTAATTAGATTAGATATAAAAATTACAGGGTTAATTAAATATCATATCCTTCCCACAAATATATCTGCTGTAAACACACAGGTGAAGTGGTAAAAAAATTGATCAAATGAGCAAAATACAGAGATAGTTAATTTTCCAAAGATTAACTTGCACAAAAGGAGAAAGTAGCATCAGTCCTTTACGTATACCAAAACTCCAAATTTAACAGGATGTTTCTATCCTTGCTACTACCCTGCACCAAAGCAAAAACCCAGGAGAAAAGAATAAGGACCCTTGGCTGAGATGAAATAAGTTTCCACTCTTTGGATTGCAAAATTTTTATTTCACTATTTCTTTCAGATGTGGAAACCACTCTTTATGTTAACTAAGATAAAATATTTCACTTTCCCCTGAGTAAGATAAGCAGATACCCTGGTATTTGCGATGGCATACAAGRAAAGGGTTTTAAGGACAAAATATCTAGTGTCCCATATATCTTTTCAATTACTTAGTTAATCTTGAATGTAAATTCAGGACTTCTTACGCAGAGAGGCAACACAACGGAACATTCTWTAACCGCTTGCATGGAACAGTTCTGGCTCAGCTTATTTCTCCCTGGTTACAGACAGTCATAAAATCAATTTGAACTGCTCTTTTCAATCTGCCCTTGTGAGTGGCAAGTGATGAAACACACAAAGAATGCATAAAATAAGTGATACCTTAAAAATAACCATCTATTTGTTCTGAATGTACCTTCACTAAAATATTGTCTAATAAATAAAGCTTATTACTTCATGTTCCATTATACTAAATTAAGCTTTAATACACAGAGTTCAATATATGCATATGATTTTACAATATTACTGCCTATGAGAGCAAATGCCAGACAGATACATGCTAATGGAAAATGATGGTGTGAACTGACTAGTTTAGCCCGTTTAACCCATTGTACTGGACCTGACTAATTTTGTTAAAGTTCAAAAGGTTGTAGTAAAGGGTTGAGATGCATTAGCCAAAAAGAATCTCTATAGAGATTTTATGGAGATTTTTAAAGTTTTTACAAGACACCATTTGCTTTAAACCTTTCTCTGTTAGACTCTCACAGAAAAGGAGACAGCTCCATTTTCAAAATCTCTTTAAAAGTTTAGCTTAAGATTTACATATCCATGCTATATTCTCAAACATTGCAACTTACTACTTCAACCTCTGAAAGTCAAGGAAGTTTGAACAATTCAACCTGACCACAAATATTCCTACTGAAGTTTCACAACTAAGACAAATAGTTTGTTTATAGTATATAGTACAGCACATAGGCATGCCCAAAATATAATTTTAGCAACATCAGTAATTGTGGTATATTTTGATTTTCATGTTCAAATTTTATCTTTTCATCTGTCAGCTTTGCAGAATCCAACTTGGATACCCTTGCAGCTACAACATTTAGAGGAAATCAGTATCTCTAAGGTGGTGTGACATTAGACAAAGTTTTYGAATTGCAAAGTTTTCAAATTGGAATTCTAGTTCAGTTTCCCTTTCTTCCTGGAATTCCCATGCTCTGCAGGAAGGAATSAGCAGTGTTTTTACTGCTGTGCAGCAGAGCACAGTTACTTTAACAGTTTGTGTTGAGCTTAAATCCTAGATCAATGCTGTCTCCAGAGAACAGTCTTATTTGAGAGAGCTCATTCTGCGGCTATTGGCTCCCAAAGTGACCTGGAGATTAATATCTTCGGAATTTAATGCTCAGACCACCACAGAATGTCACACTTGACAAACTCACTTCCTCTAGAAGAGCCTATGACACGGAGAAAAAAGTATTGAGTTGAAAATCCTTATCCTTTGGGAAGAGAAAAAAGGGAGGGCGGAGTAGAGAGATAAGAGACTTACCCCCCAGGGCAACAGGGGAGTCGAGACTATTTTTCCATCAGCACCTGAGGGCACACAGACATTTATCTATCCATTTTATAGGGTTCACAGCCACTTTTCAGAGCTCTCCCATAAGCCAGTCGCTTTCATGTTAATCAAATATTGAACTCCCTGCAAGTCAATAAAAACATTTATTGACTAAGGGTTTCAGTCTATAAACAAACACAATTAGAGGACTTTTCTGTTATAAAAGGGTGACAAAGTAGAAAGAGAAACTGGCAGGTAATTGATTTGTTTGCTATTAGCTTAGAAATCGTTTAAAAAATCCTCTGGCATTGCTGCATGCATATTTCCAAAAGGTTTCAGGAATGGCAGATAGGATTTAATTGTATACTCACTGAAATAAAAACTTGTGATATTAAAAGACCTGTAAAAAAATGCATACTTGTAGAGACACACCAGATCCTACTCAGTAAATCTCATGAAAGTGCTCTCATGTTTTTCCTGACAATCTCAAATTGGTTCACTTAAACTTCTATTTATCACTTATATGACTGAATGCCTGAAATTAAAATCCCACTTATGCTCTATACTTGCAGCAAGATTCCACATCTATTGAACTTCTAAATAYGAATTAAAAAAAAAGATAAATATCAAAGGATGCTACCCCAGTTCAACAGAAAGCATCTCTAACAACCACTACCAGTATAAATTTCKTATCAATCACTTATCCATTTCTTTTAATACTTGCTGTCTGCTCTTCCTGTAGAGGGAGGATTGCTGCTGTAGCAAAAGGCAGTGTTGTAACAGCCCAGTGGTATTGCTGCAGCACAATTTTCAGGTGGACAAAGAATTACAGTCCACTGGAGTATTCAGTGTCGTGTAAGAGACACTTGAAGATTGTCTCTAGGCCTTTTGAGAACAGATTTTTCATGATAATAATAGATATATAGAATAACTACAGAATAACAAGCATAGCTTYATAATCCTGGTGATTTAAAACTTTAAAATGAATCTTGAAAATTAATTTTRTAAATTATGTAAGAGATTAAAATAACTCTAGCTTTATAATTATGAAGAGATAATTAAAGTAATTAGAAATTACACCTACTTGAAAACTCAGTCAGTAAAAGCACCTTTAATCACAATCAAAACCTTTTTTTCCCCTTGAAGAATCTATTTTCCATATTAGAGCTTTCTTTGGTAGCTTCCCATTCATTTTCTTCAGACAGTGATTAGAATAAGCCCTGACAGTGGTTGGAGAGAGCACATTAAGAATGATTTTACATAGTTTAAAAAAAAATCAATATGTCATTCCTGGCATTCAGAGCTCTTCTCAGCTGACCTTTCATCCCCCACGCCTGCTTCTCCTTGTTTCTCAGAAGAGCCTTCTTCCCAGAAACATCTGCCTCAAATACAAGGCATTTCCTTGCACTCCTGGACTTGAGGTATGAATTTGTAATGTAATATRCTCCAAGGCACTCTATCACAATTTGTTTGCTTTGGTACTGGCAAAGACAGACTTAGTAGCATTGCAAATGAACATCCTGCATGCTCCTTTCCTCAAGCATCATCTTGTCTGACCAGTGTAATAAAAACATACAGGGAATATCACTTAAGACAACTGCAAGACTCTGCTCTTTTGCAAGTCTTAGAAAAAATACATAAAATATATAGCAGTCAACATGCACTAGATTCAGGGGCAGAGAGAGGCAGCTCTGAGAAGTAAGCTGACAAATATACACCATGTTATGTTTCAAAGTAGAAATCCATTACCTGGTTTTTCAATTTTATTCTTCTTTCAGATGTTGAATTTCTACTATTTTCTTGCATTTTGGGGGAAGGAGAGGAGAAAGGGTTTTTTAATACTAGCACTGCAGCAGTGCAGAGCTGCACCAGCAAAACCAAAGCACATTTTGACAAATGAATTGACCACATTCAATAAGCAGCTAAGGCGAGGTAAGTATATAGGAGAGTTTTTACTTAATTTGACTGGTGAGCCATAAAAAGTGGCACCGAACCTATGTTTCCCACATTATAAGTTCAAAATTACCTTTATTTTTTTTTTCTTTTTTTAAGGCATCTTTTTCCACCACTAGAAATGCAGGCAGTTATGAGCTTTGGGCTGATTCTCAGTCTCAGCTAATGCCTTAGCATCAGCCTGCGTGGGATTATGGCAGCTAATGGTGTTTGCTTACTTTCCATTTAGACTGCAAATCTGCAGCTCTGCTGCTGGTACCATGAATCAAAGACCTGGATAGTATGGAAGGCAGTGTTACTATAATTCAGAGCACAGTACAGAAGATAAAAGGCTCTGGAAAAAGAGCACAGAATAAGGCTATAACTAAATACTTGTGCAGCTACAAAGAGCTAAGTGCTTTCTACCACTGCACGMACACCAATTGCTAGATTCAAGAAATGCCCCCCCAGAAGTTCTAGCCCACAGCATGTAGGATCCCAGTGCTGATGGCACGTGGGGATGCTACGAGTCGTGAGTCACCAGCTTGGGAAAAGTGCTTATGAGTAGCCCAACATTTGAGTACAACTAAAAACTAAAGAGCAGCATCCTGCTTGGAATCTATTCTTGGCTTGCATTTTTCTAGCTACTGATATCAACTTGTTTATGAAGCTGGTAGGATTTTGGTTAAACTTTGTCTCGACCAAGTTGTCATTGCTAACTGCTGCAATATTGTTGGCTCTTCAAGTTCTTGGATYTGAATGGTCTAAATGTACCCTGCAATGCATCATTTATTAAAAAAATAGCACTGAGCCACGTTATGGCCATGGTAGTCAAGGAAAAACATCTTGCTTTCCCCCAAATTGACRAGCTGACAGGAAAGCTGCTTTACTTTCCAGACAAGAGGATATTTCCTGTACAGTCTTACTGGGAATACTGTTTATGAGCCGAGGCACCCTTGCATAGTTCAGACCTTAAGCTCATGTCTTAAAACAGTATATTAGTCTTGACCAAAATATTCAAATTAACAAAATATTTTTTCATGGGTGCTTTCCTTTGGAGGCCTTGACAAGATCCAAGTGAGGGACTAACTTGCATAGCTAGATTTTCCCCGAAAAAGCTAGTTAAAAATGCAGACAAACATCATGATTAATAACAGACAATGGCTAAGGCTCCACTCTGGGCCYATGAATCCCTTGCTGAAAATATTTCTATTTCAGTTGAAAAAATAGAGTTTCTATTTACTTTTCATGACTTAATTTTATAGTTTAAACACCTGGAGATGTTTTGCTTTCCMAATTCATCTTTCTATCTTTACAATAATTTCAGAGTATTTCTCTTCAAACTTTCACACTTCAATGTTAACTAAACAGGCATGTTCTTTTCAAGCACACAAGGTTCTTAGAAAAAGTAAAACCTTGATGGATAAAATGTGTTTTACATTACAGAGAACTAACTTACATAAAGAAAGCTGAAATACTCACTGAGGTTGTGCTCTGATAGATTTGTAGTCTGAAGGTAAATGATTTAGCAGGCTCCTACTAATTTCTGTTAGGCTCCTATTCCTGAAGATTTCAGTCTGAGCTTAATATAATCATGCCATATGTTAGCACAGTGAAAGATGTTCTTTAACTGAGACAATTCGGGTTTTAGAACAGACTAAATAGTCAAATATAGGTTAATTAAACCGTTTTAGTAAGTACTCCCCCCTTTTCCTGACCAAAATGCTACTGAATATTTTCTTAGAAATATCTTTACAAAACAAGGCTTTTAGACTAGCTCATTTTAAATCTCTGACATTTCCTTATATTAATGCTTCAAGAGCAATGAATTCCTTGGCTGAGGCACAGCTGGATGTTAACTTTGACTAGGAGAGGGTGACTGAGAAGGAAACAAGCACAAAAGGTCAGTAAGTATTTTACTAAAAGTAAGTCTTTATTGAAGAGCTGATACTAGAAGAGGGACCTTGAGATCATCTAGCTCTCAACAGTATGAGTTCAAGCTTAGGAAGATAGTTTTCTGTTTCCTTTTCAATGCATTAAAAAAGAGAAGTTTTTCCCCAGGGAATGTGCCAGCCTGCGGAAAGCCTGTGCCCAGCACCCCAGAGGGATTCTGCATTTCCCCACCAGCTGTACAGGGTAAACATGGCCAAACAGTGGCTGCAAAACACCAGGAACGATCTCTACTAGAAGCCTTGAAGACACAACAGCGCCAGCTGGGCACTCACACACTCACTGCTGCAGGAGAAAGGCATCAGTCACAAGCAAGCACTTCTCAAGGAAACTCTGCCATTACCCATTTATGGAAAACTTCGAGATTAGGATATTTATTTAGATGCAGGTCAATGGTTAAAAGGGGTCAGCTATTTCTCATAGCACAAATTTATTAGAACTAGCACTGAATCATCAGTTGAAGGGCACTCCTCCCAAAGCAGCTCTGGGTAAGGGACTTGACAGGAACCCTACAGAGCACAGACTATTTCACAGACTGTTTTTCCTTGCTCAGTTCTGGCTCTGAAGAGAGCTGTTCCTCACTCATAATTAACTCCTGCTGAAATCCCCAGAAGCACATCCAGGTCAAAAACATGTGCAGGGAGCAAAGCAGTTAAGTCAGCATTGCCAAAGCCATGTTAACTTCTGAGATAAGGGAATTTCAGTACTCAATCTTATAATCTGAATGTTAAATTAACAGAATGCTTGGCTGAGAGAGAAAACATCTATTGATGTTTTCAGAAGAAAGCAACAGGGGCTTGGAAAGCAAGACTGACTTCTACAGAACGTCGTGAGAAGCTTGCAATAGTTTCGCCTTGCCTATGAAATAAGTATTGTAGTAATCACCAGCTCTTCAAAGGTCCCCTAAATTATAGATTCATTTCATTCTGCATGTTTTTTTTCATGTAGATATAAACAGTATTTCTAGTTTCCGGTTTCTTACCTTCTCCRAGTGTTGTTCAACCTGCGAAAGGAGCCCCAAATCCAAGGCTAACAGGTCCCCAGYAGCTCACCTGGGTGATGCACACTGAGCGCTGCAGAGACCCGAGCTCGGGAGCGTAAGGATGGCCCATGGCTCACACGCTACCTCCAAGGGAAAGCTCATGGGCAGGATTTTCGTACAACTTTCAACTTCCCACCCCACCTCTACAATATGCTAAAGGCACTTGCTATTTCACAGTAAGAACATAGCTACTGTTACTAAAACATAAAGCTTAACCCTGTTAAACTAGCTTTCTTGWACAGAACATTTACACTTGCTTGTAATCAATTGACATCTCTTTCTAAATAAATACACTTTTATGGAAACGATAGTGAGAAATTAAACAACTCAAGTATTGGACATTGTCTATAAAAGCTTTTACTTTCAACAGCAATTTTCTGTAAGCCAAGTAGGAGAAACTTGGAAAGGCAGAAGCAGACCTTCTCCAAGACGGCCAAGGCAGCACTTCCCACAGGAGACTGCATGTGAGAGCTGCCATGCCTCTGAAAACCTTAACAGAARGAAGGAAAAGTCAACCTGAACTATTTACCCCATTCCACAATCAAAGCATAAAAAATAAGCTAGTTTTGACAGCTAGTAGAAACCAGCCTTGCTTTGCTCTGCTGTTGCTTTGTGAAGTCTATCAGTTAGACCGAGATGCCAAGCACATGGAAGAGCTCTGGGGAGACACCACGGACCAGGAGGCCCCGCAGCCCCAGGAGCAGCTCCTGGCGCCCGTGCTTTTCCTGCCTTGAGCCAGGCTCCTCGCACGGACCTCGCCAGGCCTAGGGCCCGGGACAGCGCCTGCAGGAGGATCCCCCGGCAGAGCCGCCTCCCTCCCAGCCCTGCACACAGGAACACACTAACAAACACACGAGCGCCACCCCCGTCAGGCATGCGCCGTTTTAACCGCTAGCCCCTGGCCACGTGACCGCCTCTTCCCGCCTTTTTCCCTTTAAAAGGCGGCCGCSGGGGGCGTTTTCCCTCGGTCGCTGCCTCGCGGCGGCGCTGGAAGGCGGCGGGGCTGGGCCGGGCCCCTCTGCGGAGCTGCGGCGGCCGCTCGGGCGCGTCCCTCGGCGCCCCAGCTGGGCAGCGGGCTGAGGGCTCGCGGCCCCGGGGAAGGCTCAAAGCCCCTCTTGCTTCAACCTCTTCACGGCTCGCAGCCTGTGCTCGAGGCAGAGGCCCGAAGGTCACGGCGGGAGCCGGGCARTGGGGAGGTAGGGGGGACGCCTCATGTGTCCCAGCCCTATCCCGTGTGTCCCGGGGCAGTGGAGAGTTGCCCTGTAGCAAAGAGGAGCAGCCAAACGTGTCATGAAGCAGCTTTTCCCCAGCACTTGCCCACACTCTGCGTGGGTTACGCTGTCTTYAGAGGTGCTTTTGTTAATCCCCTGAGTAGAATAACTAAACCCAGCTGCGCCACATGGTTTGAATCTCTTCTACGATGTACTTCAAGTCCGCTGGAAGGTAAGAGACTCTTCGTGCAGCCCCTGGCCTGGCAAAGCGCAGAGCGTGCGTGGTGTAACACGCCATGCATAGAGTCCCYGATCTCCCTGTTTGGTTGGCTCTGTGTGTGTTTGACTGCTCTGCTAGACTGCAGTCACACTGCGAGTTAACCCACACATAAATGGATCTTTTAAAGAAGTAATAGAAAATATTGGCTACTGCCGCTCTCCATCCTTGGAGGAGATGCTGAACATTTTCTATTGTATCAGTCGTGCGGTTTTAATATCCATGTTAAGGATGTTAATGTCAAATGATGTAGTTCTGCTCCTCTGAGCAATATGATCATTTAAATTAATGCCAGTTATATCTTCTTTTCCCCTTGCTTCCCCCCAAAGGGTGCAGTAATCATATCCACAGCTATGCAATTTCTAATGTGCTACTTCATGATACTCTGCCCATAATATTAAGGGATATCAATTCCTGCAGTGCAGTTACATATCTCTAGCAGTTCTAATTTTTGTAATGCAGAAATTCTAATTTAATGCAGAAATTTACAGACAATAGTGTGTGCTGAGTAAAGTAATACTAAAAACCATAAGTGCTCAGAATATGGAAATTATGGCTTAAAAGGGGGGGAGTGGGGGGAAGAAGTGGAGTGATGCCTGTGAGCTGGAGGGGAAGGTCTCCTTTTTCTCAGTGCAATGCATTARAAAATGTTCATAATGAGGAGCATTGAAAGCTCGGTCTAAAGCAGATGCAGGGAGCTTGTGGCCTGGAGGCCAGACATGCAGCRGGGAGCTGTGTGAAATGGAGCTCTAAGCTGTGCTTTCCTCTCTGTGTCACTGGATGACTACAGAAGGTGTAAACAGATTTGCTGAATGTCCCTGGAAGGTCTGGGTTGCCTAATAAGCAACMATTTTTCCACCTTTATTACAATGTATTCATGTAACTTAGATTCAATCCTGTATTTGTAAATGTGCAGTTAAGAGTCCAGAAACTGTGCTACTTCTAGTGTCTTTCTAGAGTTGTRTAAGTACTGCATTTTTCAAATACTATTAGAGGTGATTAAGTTAAATCTCTATGAAAAAGTGTGTGTTGTTTTGCAACATCTAGAAAGTTCTAAGGTTGCAAAGGATATCATATAAAAWCTTATTTACTGCTTTACTGTTGGTTGGGGCAAAAGTGCTTAAGCGTTGTCTTACTCTGATGTTAGGCTTGTGACTGTGTCAGACTATGCTGTACTCAAAGGGGTTTAAAAATTTGCATTTGATGAAGGCTTGCAAATGTACAACATGAAAAATAATGTAGCTTTTAGTACAACATGAAAAATAATGTAGCTTTTTAGTCTTTTTTCCAGGTTATAATGAATAATTTCAGCTTAACATTTAATAATAAGAAAAAGCATCTGTGACAGTGCTTAACATACTTTTGTTGTATGCTTTTGGTATGAGTGAAGGAGTTCAGAAATGCATAAGGGAATTCCCTTTTATCATGTTGCTTTATTAGGTAATTATTCAAATGCAAGAATTAATGGCAATTCAGCTGCAGAGTCCTAATGGCCTAATCATTAAACTGTATGGGACTTACTCTAATAATAATTATAGAGAACTCATTTGTTATTAGTGCGGGGGCAGTGAGCATGTCTTTAAAATAATAATCCAATTAACACCATCAAGTGGAAATTTTACAGAGTAACCCAGAGCACTGGCAGCTGCTGCTGCATTTTGGAARCAGCATTTCATAGCATCAGGTAACAGCCCTGTAGCAGCTACTGCCTCATCAGCCTGAGCACATTGCAGCATTGCCTGAAAGGGGTCGCCGGCATCTGGAGCTGAGGTGATGCTCTTCGGAGAGGTGCTGCCCTTCATSACCTGCCCTTTCATGAAGGAAACTAAATGTTTGTCAGGAAGGAGTAACTTTYTCCAACTTTCCACCGTGCTCAGGATGTCTGTGTTGAGTGGTTGCAAGGAGGTGTTTACACAGGGCACCAGGCATACAAACCACTGATCAGCATATGAGAGGAGTGTAATTAGTGGGCTGGAGATCTTGTATTACTAACTTGATAAATGAGGCCCCATGTGGGGCATTGCCTCATGAGGCAAACTCCTCAACAGTAAATGTGTTTTGTGGGGGGAGTCTGCTYGTCTTGAAACACAAGCCACAGAGGATCAAATTCTAGGGAGAAGGTACATCTCAGCCTGCCTAATATATTTCTAATTCATGCTGTTTATGCAGCCAAAGGTGCTTGTGATAAGATTCGTTTCCCCACTGCCAAGAGGGTTGGGAAAAGGAAGGAAAGAGCACACAAAACTCCAGGAAGTGGTATGGCATATGTTAACTTCATTTTTCAGAGCCAACAAAACCTGTCGGATGCTGTTTATTTTGGCTTTAAATACATGCCAGGGAGCAGCAGCTTTACAGTSCAACTCCATTCTCCTGTGCCTTACTAATCCTTTATGTATTAAAGGAAATGAGATATAGGCAGGTAAGTTTGAATAGGCTCCCTGCTGATACTATCAGAGTTAAACTAGCTGGACTGTAGCACTGATAGCATAACATGTGTCCTAGATCAATACTTAATTGGTCATGCTACTTGCAACTGTTTTATTTTAATRCCTTGAGTGGCTCAGATTCTTTTTAAGTCTTTTTTTCTGGATATAACAAATACTTAGGAAGAAAAGGTCATTGCAACTGTTTTTGTAGGTGTTTTAAATGACTRCCGTTAAAGGTCCTATATATTTATGTCTAGAGATGGACTGAATATCCCTACTTTTCAAATACAAATGTTAGCACTTTACTGTATTGTCTGATATGAGGGGCAAGTAATAAATATTTTTCTGGTTACCTCTTCATAAGGCTTGGAGAATGAGTGCAGTTTTCTGTGAGCAGTGAAGGATGGTTGTGCTTATCATGAGGACCAGCCTGCTTCCAAATCTTACCTCTTCTGCTGAAGAACAACTTCAGATTTAAACGGCGGGGTTTTTTTTGTGAGGGGAGCCTCACACAAAAGGTCATAAATGTTTGTTCTTGGGTTAAAATGGCATGTTAATGCTGCTGTAATTCAGCAGGGTGCTCCATGTGCATAGCTTTGTGACAGGATGGGACTCCTTGTGCTAGGGAGGACCCAGGAGAGCTGCCGGGTGAGGAAGCAGCCCCCGTGTTCTGCACCAGTATCGGGCAGTCTGTTCAATGCCAGTTGTGTGACTGCAGAATAGGTAGAACTTGCACAAAGGGCAGCTTAGAAAATGCCAGTGGGAAGGATGCCAAGTAATCTGCATCAGTAATTTTGCYACTACAGAAGTTACTTTATTGAAGTTCAGCTGTTTTAATATAATCTAGGGCTGGCTATGTTTTGAAGTCACTGCTATAAAAGCTTCCTGTGCATGCTGTGCATGTGAACTGTGATGAACTCTCTACCCAGCTCCACATTGCATCTTAAGGTATTTATGCCTGAAGAAAGTGAGATAAAATGAATGTTACTAGTCAAAAAGGGTGCTGTTGTCCAGCTTGAGGATTTCTAGATCTGTGCCACAAATGACTCAAGTGGTGCTGAAATTCAGAGATCATTTTTTCTTGTTTCTGTTTCCTTGTTCTGCTCAGGAGGTGAGGTGTAGATGGCGAGGTTCAAGCACCTTACTGTGAGCCAAAGGACAGTGTGGCTTTTTCAGCTGTTGTCTTCCAGCTGTTTCTTCTATGTTTGGGAACAAAGCTGAGTGACACTTTTCTTTGAGGACTTTTCACTTCTGGAAAAAAAGCACTTGAGAGAAGACTGTCATCTGCATCAATTCTGAGTCTTATTAGCTGGGCAGAGATCTTGTATCCTACTTAACTAACAAAGATAAAGGCGCAGTTCATGCTGTTGTATTTGTGCWAAGTCTCTGCTGTGCTCAGTGAATGAAGTAGTGAAAATATTTATGAATCTTAGCTTATCAGAATTTGCAGCAGAAAGAAGTACATCTCAGAAGAGCCTGGCATTCACAAAGGATTTTTCTAGGTAGAAATCTTAAATGTACACCTTTCTGTAGGAACTCTGCATAACAAGCCATCTGTCAACTGAAGCTCACTTGCAGCTAGATCGTAAAGTGCTTCAGAGTAGGGAGAAACCTGTTGCTAGTTGTAGGTCTCTCTTATGCCCATGTGCGTGTGGAACACTAGTGATTCTGCAGGCAGCTGTCCATATCCACTTCTTATATGGATTCCTAATCTTAAATTGGAATACTGATGACTTTCTGTACAACTGCCCTTGGGAGATTGTTCATGAACCTTAGTTTTCACAGATTTAGTGTGGGAACTAGAAGGCTTCGATTTTAATGACTTAACAATGGAATAATACTGCTTTAAGAAGAGATTTGGTGGTTAGGGCCAAGTTAGGGACAATGAGATAAACATCCTTCAACCTGCACATCAGGACTTGCCGAACCAGAGATGGTATTTAAGCAAGTTTGTGAAAGAAATGTTTTTTAATCCATGTAAGCCTTTGATATTTGCAGCATTGTTTGGAAGTATGTTTAGATAATAATTACTCTGAAAAGTGCTTTCTTAGGTTTTTAAACCTTGTATGTGATAACGCGAATAGTTGGAAGCATCCAGTAAAATTGTGGAAAATGAGTTTACCTGCTCTTGCCTTTGATTTTATTTACCGTTCCCATATTGCTCTCTTCTACCCTATACATTCCTAATCCATTTAATCTCACTTTACAGAGGAGTTGATGCCTGTCTTTAATCCTTGTTGCTTTTCCTTTATTTGTTCACTTCTGCTGTATCCCTTTTAAAATAGGGTGAAATATAGGGAAACACTCAGGACAGGAATGCATATGGAGAAAGTTATTATGTSATTTCATTCTATTTTCTGTTCCTTTGCCTTTTTCAGATCTCTTAGGAATACCTTGAGCAGTGCATCTTCCTGCACAGGCCCATCTGGGCACATACCCAGTRAACTGCTTTTGTTGGAAAAATTATTTCCTTGTTCCGAGTTAGGTGGTGAGGGGGTAAGTAACTCAGAGGTGAGTATCTAATGAAAGCCTGTRCAAAAGCAGCATGGGCAGCTGTGATGTAGCTGAGCCTAGAAAGGGCTTTTTTTGCCTTGTGGTCTGCAGTGTATTGCCTAGCTCAGTGTCATCTCCCTGCTGCCTTACTGTGAAGTTCCCAGGATAGCCCTTTACGGGAATATTGGCTGTTACACCAAAACACCTGCTCTCATAGGGACATTTATTCTATGACAACAGAATAAATAACCAGGTTCTCTTACCAGAATGTGGAGCTGTTGATAGTGGTTACACTTAGCCTAAATAAAAATAATAGACAGTAATTACTTTCAATTTGAATGTTTTATATTAAGAATGAGTGTTAGTGTCTTTCCCATGCTCTCAATTTCCTTTTCTTGCAGCTGTATGACCTTACGGTTTTTCTTAGGGCTTGGGGACCAACTCAGAAGGCACAYGAGTTGTCTGTTGGTTTCTGTTCAGCCCAGCTAAGCATCTCCAAATTTATTTGGCCTCTGCCTGTTTAAAAAGTTAATTGTTTTCTGAGGAAAATATGAAGTCATGTTTAACTTCTGCTGTGCTTGCTGTAGCTTTTAGGCTGTTACATGAGTTGTACAGTTGCTGAAAAGATGGCACTATTTGAAGTGAATCTCAGCCAGTGAGTTTTCTCTACTCTTGATTTATATTTCTCCCTGATGTCTGAAAACCACTAACTTTTTGTGTTGAGACCGGTATGTGGTCTGATAATTTTTTTATTGGTGATAATGAATGAGCTAGTGTTGAGCAAAGTGAGCCTCAGTTCAGTCAGCCTCAGTACAGGCAGAAGACATCACATCTAACATCACACAACACATCTAAGGGTAGAGAAAGCAGAAAACTCTTAAGATGACATTAGATCACACTTTTAATTCTTCATGCTACTGCCCCTTGTGATTTGTGTGTGAGGCAGAGTAGGAGAAGATAGATGAAGTAAAAGTCTGGAAGGGATTCTGATCTATTTCAAAGAGGTTCACTGATGAAAGCTACTGTGAGCCCTGTACTGTTTCAGTCAGCATATTAATGTGTGCTAAATGCTGCAGACAGATGCTTCTCACTTTATGCTTGATGGAGCTACTGGTAGAAGAATTAGACGTGTGGAGAAAGTGTGATAAAGCAAGATGAAAGCTGAGCCTTACACCTGACTGTCCTCTGCTCTGGATGGGGGAGTTCTGTCTTCTGGTCAGGTTCAGGTTCATATTAAGAAGCCCCAGACACTTTCAGATCCYGAGTCTGATACTCCTTCCACAAGAGACACTGTAAGCAGGACTGAGTCACCTGCTTGCTAGACTCTCCTAATAGTCCATTGTAAAAACTACCTGCAATTTTGATCATTTYCCTTGTGCAGAAGGATTTTCATTATGCTGTCACATCAAAAAATACATTCTACTGTTGAACAGCTGGATGTGRCAGTCTTCAAAATCTTTTGGAGCCTCAGCAGATGGTCGCATTTGGCCAGTGGCAAAAAGGGGAAGTATACTCTTATTTCATGAAGGCTTGGACTGCGCAATTGGCTATATTGTGCCTTCTGGCAAAGGAGGATTTTTATACTTGGCAATGAATATTGGTAYTGGTAGATGTTTATTTGCTGGAGAATTGATGAGACCTCTTCCTAGAGCAAAAGTGATTAGTTTACAACATGCAAGACCAGCATGTTCACTTGCCCTTGGAGAAAAATAAGGAACAAACCTCCTTGATATAGAGCTATTTTTATCTTCTTAGGAACAGTGCTTATTGTGCATTATGTGCTTTTTAAAATGCTGTCAGCAGACACAGACAGCCATTAACCTTAGTAGCTCCTGTTTAAAGATAGTGCCTGTAGTCAGTTCATTCAATTGTGTGGGACAGAGGCCTTAGGTCAGTTGCTGATGCTGGCGAGACCTGATGCTGAAGCGGCCTGTCAGCTCTTTCCTTCCAGCTCTCTGGAAGCATGCAGCTACATGCACCTGGAATCTAGTTGTCAAAGGCTGCCTGTTCTAGATGTTGCAGACTCGTTTTTTGCAGTATCATCTTTCTTCACATTGAGGATAAGAGGAGGGCTTGCATGTAAAGCCCTAGATTGAGGCATAGGAGACAAGAATAGTTTTTCACCTCTCTGGCAGAACATCTTTGGCAGAGAGTGCTTGGTGCTCAGTGTGGCACAGTTGCCCCGATACATGAGCACAAAGGAAGTATTTTGGGGCATCTTCCTAGGATAATTGTCTCTGCAGACCAGGCAAGATCTACTTGGTTCTGCTCATACTAGTCACCGGGCTGAATTCCCRCTTGATATTTGCCTCTTTCAGGTGGGAAGGACAATTGTTAGAGCAGTTCTAGCTGAGTGTTAAGGCAGTCGTGTTTAGATCAATGTATTTAGAGATGCCTGCCTTGAGGCTGGTCTCTGCATCACTAGCACAAGTGCTGAGCTCTGAGCACAGAGAAGMAGCAGGGAGGCTGAGCGGTTACACAGCTCTATCACGATGACTTTAAAAGTATTCTTATTTCCAAGTGGTGGAATCTATTCCAATTAGATCCCCAGCATTCTGTTTTACCTAGTGTTAACTATGTTTACAGTGTAGCCTGACAAGATGCTTACATCAGTCGGCCACAATTCTGCCAGGACTGCTAAACATTTCCTGCCAGCGTATGTTGAATGGCTCACATTTGTCAAAGTCAATCCATCCTGGTGGTTTCCTGTCTGGATCAGTACCAGAGCAGTGTCTGTACTAGAAAGAATGAAAACCTGGTCAGGTTGTGGGAACTTTGCTGTTCATTGCTTCTCCTGAGCAGTACTCATTTCCTCCTTTGCTTTGTGGCTAGTGCGCCCTTGTGAGTTCAGACACAAGTCCTATACCCGTATAGAGGGCCTCAATATGTTTTTAGTATATTAAATTTTCCTGTTAGTTTGGGACTGCTTCCTGCTGACATATGAGCAGGATTTGCAGTAAGTTGGATTGCTGTGCATTAGTTTGGAGCTCTACCTGAAGGGACTTGGAGGTTGACCCAGTGATTAACTGCCATTCATTTGTGCATGKTTTTTTTTGCCCAGCTGCTTGTATTAAAATTTCAAAAAAGGGTGAAACTTCTGTTCTTCCACCAGGAGAATCTACAATGGCCTCTCATCAGGCCTACAGCAAGTAAGAATCTCCCCAGTATTAGTTAGTGTCATTTTGCCTCACAGACCATTGTCTAAATAATGGTCCATTTCTGGTATGGAGAACAAAAAATTCATCGTTGGATCAATGTATTGCAAGACACCTATGCCTTGATGAGAGCTGGTCACACTGAGATCCCAGTGCAGGAAATAGCTACAAGATCATTCCCTTGCATGTGGACAGGAATGTCTCTATCCTCAGGGAAAATCAAGTGGCAGAACTTTATCACATAGAAAGAAGGTCTGTAGTTAATGTAGGCTTTCTCTTAAAAACTCAGCTGAAATGTTGGAGGGGAAATTATTAGCAAGCAGTAGAATCAGCAGTAGGTCTGAAGTCACCTTTGTCTCTGTCTTTACTTGTGGAAAAAGCTTATTGATTGTGATAAATTACTGATCTTAGATGAATTAAATAAGCATTTCCTCTACTGCTGGAGAGCCATGATAACTATTTTCAAGACAGGGAGACTAGACCACAGGCAAAAATTAGTGCCATGCCACTAACCCTTTATCTTCTCCACCAAGAATAATTATCTAGTGCTGCCTGCTTAGAAAGGAGGGCTGTGAGCTGACCTCCTGCTGGGGTTCAGGGCAATGAGGTTCTCATGTTGCTGTAGCTTGTCACCCCATACGTCTGCCTGTATCCTGCAGCACGGTGTTGCTGTCAGTATTGCCTGTTGAAGGTGCCCGTTCTCAGTGTAGTGAGTCTGAGACATCCATGCTATGAGTAAAAGCAATGGAGTCGGGCACCAGGGTTCCTGCCTCTCTAATGTTCACTTTTAATGTCCAGAAAATTCAACAGTTAAAGCCTGCTCTGTGTGTATAGTTTTAGCATATTTGGGTCTCTTACCCACTTAAACTCCATGGAATTTGTAAGTATTTTGCTATTTTTCCTGTACAGCTCATCATTCTTGTTGCAATATGGCAATCTCTGGCTATATCCATTATTATACTGTATTGCAGAGAATTTTTCTCTACTTCCAAATCTTTTCCTTTGCTACAGGAGTTCATCTGATTCCCTTAAGTGCTTCATTTAGTATCAAATATTGATGTGCTCTATGTCCTCGTTAGCCATCCGTCAAGGGTGTTTTTCTAAAACTCTTATCTTCCTGGATCAACACCAGAGGAAAGCTTTAGCTCCTCTGGTTGGTTCTGTGTTTCCTCAGCTCCAATAACTTGATGAAAAACGGGCCTTTGCGTTGCAGCCGGTGGTTGTAGTGGTAGTACCATATAAATGACAGTAGGAAATACTTGAGGAATTATGGTTTGTACCTTAAGTCAGCACAAAGTCTCATTATCTTCACATTGGACTTCAGTGAGCAGCAGGCTTTTCTGATACCGTTAAAATGTTCAGGCTACCTCTTGGGAAAGCCCGACCTTAGCACACTTACCACATATGTCTGTTTGAACATGATTATATGAAAGCTTACTTAAAATTTGAACACTTGAAAAATCCTGTAAGCTGGATGCAGAGTGTCTGCTGCTGCCTTGCACCTAGTTCTCTCCTCTCCATCCAGCACAGTGAAAGCTTTAGCAGATACCCAGCGAGGCCCTTCTGCACAACCGTCTGGGCTAGCACATAGGGCTCCCTTCGTACTGCTGCAAACACGAGCTGGATTAAAATGTGCTGATTTCATTTTCACCTGTGGCATTTTTGCAGTAGTCAGAGCAAAGCTCAAATAATGTTGAAGTATGTGCCTGCTTATGTTATTAGCTGATAAAATACTAGAAATACTTCTGTGCGCTGCTYTTGGTTAGCATTAGCCAACCAGTTAGATTGGTTTCACAGAGCAAAGTCTGAGCCTCCCTCACAGAAGTGCTGTCTGCCTGGGGGATGATTCAGGGAATGTATAGCACTGTGGAAATTAAATATGGCAATAAATTTCCTCTTGCAGGGGAACTAAAACTGTGCCTCAGTGAAGGTATTGCAGAGAGATCGACTTGTACTAGGAGTGTTACTATCTGCATACATAGGATATAGTTGTGCTGAATTGTAGGTTTTGTGGTACAGAAAGTAAATGAAAGCTTTCAGATCTTGTACAGAATTAGGTGAGGATATTGGAACCAACAAGTATATATTTATGTAGGGTATTTTGCCTGGAGTATTTTCTTTCACGTTCTCTGTGGTTTTGTTTAACAAAAGCATGATTCTGTAAGAGCAGAGGCTTCATAGGGTAGTAGCCCTCAGTTAATGTGGGATTTCGTATTTGGGTTTCTCGAGCAAGCATCCAAGCCACTTACGTTGAAGCGATTCTGGGAAGCTTTGGCAAACTTGAGCAGTAATTTACCAGTGCTCTGCCCTGGTCACTGTGCTGCGAGGTCCCCTCGGAGCGGGAGTCGCGCTTCCCAGGGCTGTGCTTGGGCCGCTGCTCTAGGAAACCAAGAGTTCGCAGCTCCTTCCTCTGCCCTCTCCATCAGAACTGGTCATAGCAATAAACTTTCAGCAGACCCATGATAAATCTTTTTTAAAGTTTGCATATGCTTGCAGAAAAAACAARTCTTAATTTGAATGCGTGTCAAGTTAAACTGTTGCTTTAGCTCAGAAGCGAGGGGAGCATTTACCATAGTTCTTGTTAGCTGTCCCTTGCTGCAGGATACACAGTRTCCTTAGGATTTTAAAAAATGCTTTTGGTAGTAAATCATCAGCTTTCTCTTAACAATACAGCTAGGCTCTTAAGAAATTCCAGGGAGTGCTTCAGAAAGAAGAACATATTTTTAACTGCCTAAAGTCCAGTCTCATGTGTTGAGATAATGATGTAGCAAAGGTAAAGCTGAGTTGGTATAAGTCGAATCTGACATTTCTGACATGCCAAACACAGATTTAGGCTGWTATACCCATTATTTCTTTAGAGAAAATGTTTCTGGAGGTGAAAGTTCCTCCTCCTTGCCTCAAGGCTGGTACTGTGAAGGGCAGGGGGAAGAACAGCTACGTAAATGTGCAGTGTAGCTATAGATCTGTTTGAAATGTGTGCTGGCCTCGGATCCCCCAAGAGGAACACGCTGCCATTAAGGCAATCTGGCTGTCTGTAGCATTGCAGCATCTTGGTAATGAGGGAATGTGCTGGGCTTTCTGCATATAATCCAGTTTTATCCTTCTGTTCCCGTGGATTTACAAGTCGAGCCTGGTTTGAAAGGGGATCTCTGCAGGCTGGCCCTGGGTAACCAAGTTGGACAAAAAAAGACTTCCCAAACTTCTGACGATTTTAGGAAAGTAGTATCAAGAGTCTGAAAACTGGTGCATTTGATCTCTTTTGCTTATTTTCAGTGTGTGGTTTGAACAATTGTGTATTGCTGTACCACTTATAAATATTTTTGGATTGTAAGAGTGTTCAGTGGGCCAGAGCTGTCATGTCAGTAATTAGGCCCACAAAGGTTTTGTGAYGTCTTCAGCAAAATGTCAGTGCTTATGTTCTTCAAGAAAAACTTCTTAGAGGATTGAAGTTGTATCAAATGGGGATAATTCCTTAAAATCATGTCATCTTTTACCTGATGCTTTGTTCAATTACATTAACTATTGAATCGAAGAAGTCTTTGAAACAGTTTCAGGCTTTCCTTGCCCAGATTATATAGCCTAAAGGACTGACTGAAATAATCAGTGCGTTCAAAGACTTGAGAATTCTCTCAAGACTTTTTCTGCAAGGTGAGCTGAAAGCTGCTGCTGTATTTCACTGTTTTGACCTGGCAGTTGGCCAAATGGAAGCACAAATACTCCAAATCTTATGCTCACAGCAARCAAGGTAATGTGGCCGTTTTTCTAGCAGATGCCTTTTCTAGCTAATGGCTAAGAACCCATCCATATCTGAAGCAAGTGCTTCAGGTCGTAGGGTACCTGGAGCAGGTAAGGGACTACTCATGTGGTCTGACGGACCTGTGTTTATCTGAGCTGGGAAGCTGACTCTGAGCACCTGGACATGAGTGAGAACCTCTGCCAGCTTATTACCTGGCAGAAACCAGTCTCCCAGTGGGCTGTCACGCTGTTTCACACGAGGAGGCRATCAGATTTCAGTGTAACAAGCTGCTGATACGCGTGGCATCTGAGGAAATTTCTTGTGTGGCGGTGACTGATACTTTATGGCTTTGCACTCTTTTGCTGGAGTGTGATAAGGCGTAGGGATGCATCACTTGTTTGTCTGTTGCTGTGCATTTTTTGCTGTGCTGCTTTGTGGTTCCTCTCTGCTTTGGGCTTTTATCTTTAACCCCCACTTTGCTCTGTCCTGCTCCTCCTGTCACAGAACCTGAGTGGAACAAACTTGATGCTTGAATTGATTTTATTTTTTCARTCAGCACTGATTTCTGACAGTTAAGCAAGACAAAATTGAATGTTCCTAGCACTGAAACTGATGGGCCAATTATTCCCCTTGTTCCTGCTGTAGTTGCTGCAGTTTACAGCATGCTGCTTCTGTGCTGTGGGTTTTAATTGCATGGAGGGGACAGCCAGGAGGAGGCTCCTCTTCAGGGCTACCAGCCCACATTAGAGAGGTCTTTTCAGGTGAGTTTGGGACACTTCTATTAGTTCTCCTTTGCAATGGTCTTTTTCTAKTGGTTTTGATATCTAATATCCTGGGTTGTGGTGTGAAGGCTCCCTGCCTTGGTGCTTCTAAAATATTTCAAGGGTCTAAATGCTTTGTGACCAAATGTGGAGAAGAAATTATGCGTAGGTGAAATGTCCTGGAGGTGCCAGCTGGAAATAACAGCCTGTGATACTGGCACTGGGGGATCTAGGTCAAGTTCTGAGATGTTCTTGTGTCACCTTGGGTAGGCTGCTTGAGCCAAGGGCTGAAGGACTGGCCTTAGCTTACAAGTTGCAGAGTTAATAAACATGGAGCTTTCCGAAATGCCGCCTTGTTAAGCTGATGAAGGCTGTACTTCTGTGCAATTAATACTTAACGCTGTCTTGATGGCTTATTACTGCCTGCCTCCTGGATGATAGACCTCAGCAGGAGGCTGTGCAGTTTTTCTCCCTAACACTCTTGCTATGTGGTTGTGCCCTTTCTTTCCTGGTTGATGGGACTGTCCACCTCCAGTTGATCAAGAAAGATGGAGTGAAAAATACCCTGTGTGTGGGTAGCTGCTTCCTCYTCCCCTGATGCTCATGCGCCAGCTGAGGACCCTGATTTGCCAATGAAAACTGCTCTGGGCCCCAGTCCCTTGGTCAGATGTCCTTGTTTAAAAGCAGAGGGGAAGTTCCTTGTTGCAAGGCCTCAAATGAGACAATGAAGGTGGCAGTTGACAAATTACAGAATCACAGAAATTGGTTTAATTGCCTCAAGTTCTTACCTGTAAAGCTGGAATAACAGCAGTTTCTCACCTCTGAGGAATTTGTAATTCCAATACAGAATTAAGCATCTCTGAGRGATATCAGAGGTAATGAGGTTTTTACAATAACCCATTAAAATATGTGTTGTTTTTGTGTGTTTATTACAGGTATCAATGCTCTGCAAACATGATATAAAGAGACTGCAATAAAAATAATCTCAGGATAACTCAGAGTATTTCCTAGTTCATGCACATTTCATCTTTGCAACAGAAGTAGTTACCTGTGCTTGAATTGCCTTGCTGTTGTRGAGTGATATGAAACATTCAAAAAACAATAAATAAAACTAGTTATTTTACAGAAGATACAGTTTAAACAYCAGCAATTAACAGACAACCTAACTGAACATATGTACAAATGAAGAGGAAATTAATTCTGCAGTTTACTGTAGTTTGGGGATTTCTTACCATCCTAKACTCTGCTCATAAAGTTTCAGACGTTCTGCAATGATCACGCTTGCAGTTCTACTGATCTCTTAAACTGAAATTATCTGAATTAGTGTTGCAAAAGCTGGGCATAGAGCTTGATGGCTTGACCTTTAGGGTGAGGCAGCGCTGTGTACTGGCATATTAAAGACAAGGTCTGTGCGAAGAAGGCATCAGCTTGAGCCTGTGTGTGAGAAGGGAGAGGCCTGGAATTATTTGCCCAGGGTCACAGGACTTGGCAGTAGCCACGTCAAGCACAGAGCTGAGATTTCCTGAGCAGCAGCCCAGGAAAAGAGCGGTGTCTGAGACACGGGCAGTAGCGCTCAAGTTTTCTGCCTTTTAGCACCAGTTTCTGAAAAGACAGAAAGTGTGAGGTTTCTCCCCATATTTTGTTCAGCTGAACATGCATCAGTACTAGCACTTGGGCTGTACGTGYTGGTGAGTTTGCACTTGCATTTGCTTCTAGGCTTCCAAGCACCTTTACTGTGCRGCCTTACTGATTGGGAAGCGTTTATACTGATGGGGAAGTCTTTTGTCTTGGACGTGTTTTATGGGAGAGGGAAGGAGGAAGGGTCCTTGAAATATTATGAGTTTGAGCCAGAGTAGTTTATCTTCCAGAATGAAAACAACAACAGGGATTGACTGATCTCGGTCAATTCACTGAACTGGAACTGCCCTCTGTGATTTGGCCACTAGCAAATGCCAAAAAAAATGTTGGCTTCTGAGCTTACTAATAAAATTGATCATTCCTGTGGGCGTACAGGTCTAAATGCATGAGAGTAAGTAGGGGTGAGAATAGACGGTCTTTTTGTCAACACTTTGTTGCATGTTCCATCCTACATATGGAATGATGTGAGGAGGAGAACCCTTCAGTTCTGGATACAATGGACATGTATGGATTTTGGAGGGGAAGGAAAGAAAGAGGGAAGTTGTGATAGGAAACCCAATTAATCCAAAACTAAACTTATAACCTTGGAAGAAGTTTTTGAAGGCACATGAGGCATTTTGTTAGCTGAGATAGACATTTCTTTCATCAGCAGATGTTGCTTGTTRCAGGCAAAATGTGCTTAATTATGTGCATTGTTTCCATGATGGGAGATAACTGCTATCTAGAAGGGGCTGATGTGGCATCACTGATCTCTCCTTTCAAAGGATGGGTCTAGTGGGAAAGTTGAAAGCACAGCTGATTTGCTAAATTACTTTCTCTTATCTGTGTTTTCTGTTCTTGGGTGTTTTTTTCTGTATTCTACCTGGATCCAACATTTAGAGGGGAACTTCATACCGGTAAAAAGGAAGAAGACAGTGATTTAGTGTGTGTGTTTTTCTTCCCCACTTCCACCCCACTTCCACCTTGTCTAGAATTGAAGATTTCAGTCCAGTTTCTTTCTGTCCTTCCTTGTGGCTTGAGCAGAGAACTTGATTAGTCTCTACTCTCTTAGACTCTCCAAAATGAAAGGACCTCTGTGTCCTCAGGAGGTGTTTGAGAACAGCATGTCAGTATATTCATGTTAAGGATAAGGACAAATTGGGGACTCCARTGAGACTCTTTTCCATCTGAGGTCAAATCTCTGCCTGGGGAGCTTGTTAAGCAAAATCTTCCTGAACMACTTCAGTTGGACAAATGCTGTTAACGCATTTATACAGACTGAGACTTAGCTTTATTCTGACAAGAAATATAAATAAACAAGAAGGAATTTCTACTCGATTCATCCTGAATATAAAGTTTGGAGGGGAGTTGAAATTTGGTTATCAGGTCCATGAAGTGGGATATGGGACCCCTAAATGAAGCAAGCCGGTCTGCTCTTGGTTGCAGGTAGCACAGCCTTGCTGGGGGAAAATGGTTTATTTATATACAGTTATTTATTAATGGTTTATATGCTGTGGGTTCTCTGTGCCTAATGGGGCAGGCTGCTATTTTATTGTTGCTCAAATTAGAGTTAAAACTGCATTGCTTGTGTAAAGATGCTTATTGCCCCACTCAATATTCCATTTTCCTCGAAGCTGAGCRCTTCACACTGCAGTGCTGTTGATTCACGATGACCTCTCTCCTGTTGGAACGTGGCAGTTYGGCCCATACCTTCCTTTCCTCCCCAGCAAAAGCAGACGGAATTTTTATCACTTGCTATTTAAAATGGTGCAGAGTTGCTGAACGATACAGACATAAGCTGGCGAGAGCTAATTAAAGCTATTGTGTAATTAGAAATGCACCTGATAWTGTTATCAGTAATACTGAAACTGTGTGCTTAACTGGATGTAATTGCTTATATTGAGACAAGTCTGACTACTGTTTATTTTGTAGTGGAATTTCCTTGCATTTTCCAAGCTCTGACGTCTTTAGACATCAAATCACTTTAGATACTAGAAAATTTACTTGCTRGCTACAGCCTTATGCAACAAAGACAAGGAAAAGTAGCTATAGTAACTTCCAGTTCTCTGTGTGGGTTTGGAAGTGACTTGGATGTTCCCAGGAATGGCATGAAGTAACTGAGAAGGATAGCTTTGCTTTTSAGACACCAATTTGGGGTTCCTGAAATCTGGTTTTGAATGAACTGCTGCTTTCTGTTGCGCACACACAGAGCACTTTAAGATACGAATGTCAGAATTGTGGCGTGCCCTCCCTCTGGTCCTGGCTGCAGCCTGACAGGAGCTGAAGGGATCCTGAGGAAAATGCCTGTCTTGGATGGGAGAATGACCGGGCCCCATGGGAACTTCAGGGAATCAGGCTGCCAGGCTCTAGCCTGTTGGCTCGGCATGGGCAGCCTGCAGCTTTATACTTAACACTCTTGAACGTGGAAGAACTGAAATATATTTTTAAATGTTGATAAAACATTTTTTTCTGTGAGAAGATCTTTGTGTGTTTCAAAGAAAAACTGAAATCTGAGACATGGTCTTTGTGGCAAATTTCACCTGAAATTACTTGGGAAGGTGAAAAATGAAGAAATGGCATCTGCTGAGCACCAGGGGAGCTTCCTGAAGAAAGACTAAGAAGCAGGTCAGGCTCTTGAAATAGGTCGCTAGCTTCTCACCCACCTTCTGTAGGAGTGAATGGCAAAAGTTGATGTAGGTGAGATCAGTGTCATGTGTCATGCACAGAATCATGCAGTGTCATGCATTAGTCTGTGTCACAGAATCCCAGAATGGTTGRGGTTGGAAGGGACCTCTTAGGGATCATTTAGTCCAACCTCCCTGCTCCTGCTGGGACACCCAGAGTCTGGGGCACCTGGTTGCATCCTGGTGAGTTGGGAAGACCTCTAGAGGAGATTCCCTCGGGCACCCTCACAGTGCAGAAGTTCTTCCCATGGAGATGCAACCTCCTGTGTTTCARCTTGTACCTGTTGCCCCTTGTCCTGTCACTGGCCACCACTGGGAAGATCCCTAAGCGTTAGTAATACTAGCCCTGCCCCAAGAGTGCTAGGAAGCATTTTAAGACAGAGCAAGCTACATCATGTGCTGATCCCAGAAATATGTGGGGAAACGTGGCTCTGATTTGGGTTAAATGCCTGCTGAGTTGGRTGGCTCCGGGGTTACAAGTTGCTGCCTGCTGAACCAAGGGCTTGGGCAGTGTTTGTGGATAAAAGGGGAACTATTTAAGTCATTCCACATTAAAATATTTTATGAAGGAGTGTAGTAAACTTTCATAAGACAGTAAAGTTCAGGAGGCTTTGCTCATATTAAAATTGGTGTCAGCAAGATTCAGTCCTTTCTGTAGGTCTCAGGTTTCAGTAACTTCCTGCAGAAGGAGAAAGATGCAAAACAAGAGAAAACTGTGTGCATCTGTAAAACCCAGAAGCTCCACAATAGTCTTAAAGCCCTTTCAGACTGCTGAGCTTTMAGCTCTTCAGTCTGCTCTAAACCATGTCCCCGATAAAGACGTATTTCAAGAAAATCTTTTGTAGTACTTGTGACAGTGGTCCTTTTTCATCTGAGTAACTTTCATGCAAAATCTGGTGTTTGAAAGAGCTTTTGTGGTAAAACCTAACGGTGACAGATTCGTATCTGGGTTTGGGTCTGTTTAATTGTGGAGCTCACCTGGGCTTTGTGGTGAAACGGGGTTAAGCTCCATGGGAAATGAACGGTGCAGCCTCATCTTGCTCAGGCTGGCTGTAAGGAGCAATCAGATGTGGGGCCCTGGGCTCAGGTGGGCTCCAATGTGGTTTCGAAGGACTAAACATGAGCCTTGTCTGGATACAGATTGATGGGGACAGCAGGCAGGAAGGGAATAGGCAGGTCCTTGGGGATGCCCYTTAGTGCGTGATGGCTCGTGTGGAAGTGCTCCAGTTGCCTCGAATAGCCCGGGTCCCGCCAGCCTCGTGGCCCAGGAGCGCACGTCTCGGTGCGTTGTGGCCAGCCGCGCTTTTCCAGCCGGAGGAGGAGTGCAGAGCTCCTTTGGAGCATCTTCTAACTGCCCTTCTTGGTCTCTTCCAGTACATGTGGGAAGCTTAAAGGCAATTCAGTCATTTGAAAAGGAAAACAAATGTAAACCATCCTTAAAATGGCGYTTAAGAATTGGAAACAATGTAAGTCTTAAATGTAACGATTTTCCGTGAACTGATAGAAATACTTTAATTTTTGAGTTCTGGAGTTTTAAAAAAGTTAACTCTAATCTGCAATGCAGAATTGCAGTGTTTTGTCAATACTTTGGTTTTGCGATTGCGGATACAGTTCCAGACAGTCTGTTAGGTTTGCTGCCTTTGTTTTGGAGGTTTTCCATGATARAGAAAAGGGAAAAAATACAGTTAAGTAAACAGCAAAATTGAGATTGTGCACTGCTTTCACTAAAAGGTTAAAAAGATGATTGTTTTGTATGTATAGCTGTCACTTTAATAACTATTCAGGGTGCAAGTTGGCAGTGTCCCAAACGCTTGTGTGATGCCTGTAACCCCTGATRGGAAGGATGCATCTTTGGGCATGATCAGGGGAGTAAAAGATTTGCAAAATACCTGAGGCTGCCTCAGTTGTGCTGCAGGAATGTGTTTGGAATGAATCTGGGTTGCACAAAGAAATAAATCCAATTCTTGGGTGAAAGCAGGGTTCAGTGCTTGGCATGTRGTGTGAATATTATAGCACAGCAGCTGTAGTGGCTCTGGCATCTCCTTGCTGGGCGGTGCTCATCTCCAGCTGAACAACCAGCCAGTGGAGAGCTCTGTGTGACAGTAAAGAGAAATAAAACCACRTGTCAAGGACAAGAGGGAGGGAAGGGGTCGGCATCAGTGCCCTGGGCTGGTTAGGGAGGCATCTCTGGCTGGGAGGCAGCTGGAGGCYGCTGCAGCAGAGCAGTCTGACCTAAAGCAGCGGCAGGAGCTCCCCAGGGCAGCTCCCTGCTGAAGGAGCTGTGAGGTTTGTGCCTGTGGAGGCAGGTGCTCCTTTGGCCCCTCGTGCTGCGGGCAGAGCTCTGCACCCCGTGCAGGCTCGGGGAGCGCTGCTGGTGGGTGGGCAGCGTGGCCTGGCGCGGGCGGCACCCTGTCCTGGTCAGCAAGGACTGGCAAGGAGGCAGGCGGCGCGGCGAGCTGCCCCGCGAGCGCTGCCGCTGTCCTGCGGGCAGCGAGGAGAGCGGAGCGCTGGGCAGACCTGCCGCTGCTGGGGCTGCAGCGGCTCCGCTGGAGCTGGTGACAGCGACAGCCGAGCAGGGACACTTCACAGCAGCTCTGCGTCTGCTCCYGTGAGAGCYGGCTTGGGTTTAGCAAGCCTCAGCYGGGCACTGTTCTGCAGGCGGGTRCCCTTATGTAACCCGTGCTCCTGTTCGATGTGTGAGTTGCAGGAGGCCCCTTGCCAGGTCACAGCACTCCAGCAGTTGCCTTCCAGCTGATGCCAATTGACTCTGTTTTAACCTCAGCTGTAGAACAGGCTGTGCACTTTCCCATGCCCATTCCCTAGTATTTCCCAGGGAGATGCTCTCACTCGTGCAGCTCTTTGCAACATCAAGGTGTCGCAGGGATGCAGCAGCCCTTCCAGACTGGCTGAGAAGCGTGGAACAGAAGAGCACGAAGTGAGTTGTGTGCTGCAAAAYGAACCAAGCTCTGCCCCCGCTGCCCCAAACAAACCGAATAAACAGCTGATTGCAGCTCTGTGTGGATGCAGAGGTTATGGTCTGCAGTAATTAGGAATGAATTTCTTTAAAACGTACTTTGAAAGCAAGGGGGGGTAATTTTCAGKATCCTGTGTGTTGTAGTCTGTTTAGCCTGTGTAAGGTTTCTSCAAGCAGTGTCTAAACAGGTTGCATCTTATCTTACCTATACTGATACAAAGATCTGCGTAAAATATAGGGTCATAGGAAATTGAGATTTTCCTTTTTTTGTCTCTTCCTTCTCTTTACCATTCAGTTGAATTAGCCAGGCCTGGGGATCAAGGCTCRGTTCCTGTCTGCTCCTGTGGCACCTTGGCCCTAGGTTTCTTTGTGGCAGAGTCAGTCCTCTGAACCTCTATCTTCATGGCTTTGTTCTGCCTAAAACTTTAACTTAGGTATTCCCCAAGATGCCTACATCTTAGCTTGGGTTCTTAGCACATGAGACCAACCTGTGGAAATATTAATATGCTCCAAGAGGCAAAACTAATGAAAATTATTATTTTACATAGGTTTGAGGCTCTTTGACCCAGGAAATACTGGAGGATGCTCTCCCTTGTGATGAGCAAAATCTTTAAGGGCAGCAGGAATTCATTGATGAGCATCACAAACGAAGCTTTGCGTTAGCTCATTAGTGTAGACATTTATCAAATGTTTTATTTGTCATTTAAAATGAGCCTAAAACTGAATTCTTGTAATGCAGAGTGTACCTGAACCTTCCTAGAGGAGGTTGGGATATGTTGGATGGCCTAATGCAAAGCTTGCTGAGTGGGATGTCTCTCTATAGCTTCCCTGTCTCTTGAGCGGGGCCTATATTAATATGGGAACATGTTAATCGCCTTCCTGTGGGGACCCCAACTAAACCCAGCTCCGTGCTCCGTCTGCCCTGAGGTTTCCTGGGTTGTGGTTTGTCCACAGTGTTGTTTCAGGCAAGTTCAGCTGCTTCACTAATGGCATTTGGAAGGTTTTCTTGCTGTTCTTTACATCAGAAAATGTTACTTGACTCTCATGGGCGGGTGCTTGGTGTTGGCAGGGCACTGGCTGTAATAATGCATCTTAGACGGCCTCCCAAATTAGGCTGTTTTAAAGAAATATTAAGAATGGCACAGATATTACCTTGTGCCTCCAACCTCTGTGTGTGGGTGAAATAAGTTTGAGTCAATTCCTTAAGCTTTCAGCAGCTCTTCTGTCAGATTGTTTTGAGAGAAGGTAGAGAGAAACTGTGAGTCTTCAGGAATTAATAGCTGCCTCAAGAGCAGAGCAAAAAAAAGTTGAGCTTAGTGTGTGATTGTGCTGTGAGCCTGCAGAAAAGGTTAGTCTTTGATTTGGTTCAAGGAAAAAGGGGGAGGTTTGGCTGAGCAGTATTTTATCTGAATTGGTTCTCCCAACCTTGCTATAAATCAAGGCTTGAGTGGTGAACCAGTGAGTATAAACTACTGAGATATAAATCAAGACTTCAACACTGTACCTGTGAGTATAAAACACTTGATGTACAAGTCAAGGCTCAAAAATTGTCTGTATGAAAAGCTTGGAGAGATGAATGGTAGCACTTGAACACTGGCCGTTTGGAATATAAAACACTGGGGTTCTGTGTCTCCTTTCTGCCTTAGCTCTTGYGCACGTGTGTGCGTGCCCGTTGCCAGCTCAGTGAAACCCTGCGGGCTCCCCGCTGCCTGCCGAGAGGGCAGGCATGCCAGAACCATCCCCTGCGCTCGCCTTGCCGGCSAATTTCTCCAGACGTGTGCTGCCCTTTGCATGGGATAGAAATGTTCTTTTGATACCAGAAGAGCTTGTGTATTTTTGTATCAAATGCAATGAACATGTTTGGTCACTTAAACATATTGCATTCAAAGAAAGTGGCTGCTTTGGATCTCCTTGCAAGGTGACGTGCTTCTGGCTGGGGAATGTGTTGATCTAAGCTTTCTAGACAGCCTGTTTCAAGGGGAGATTGTCACTTGGTGGTCAAGCAGTTTACTTTAGCTAATGGTTCTTTTAAGTTGCCTTTCAGTGGGAGCTACTGTTTGCCTACAGCTGAAGAATGCTAATCAGGGATCCTCTTGGGTCCCCTTCATACACAGTGAGTCAACTGATTACAGGGACCCGATGTCACGYTACAGCAACACTGCAAGTCTGAGGAGAACGTGAGCGCCTTGCTCGTGGCAAAAATGTGAACGTGGCTTAATGACTGTGAGGCCTCTTCCCGGCCTGGCATCCGGGCACTGCCAGGGCTGCCGGGCTCGCCGAGACGCGCAGAGAGCCAAGAGAAGATACGTCACAATCTGCACGCTGAGAACTCGCAAAAGTCGGTATTTTTTCCCTTTATGTAAATGGCCCTGGCTTGATAGTTAAGACTTGTGTGATGTGATAAGTTAGTAAAAGTGCTACAGAAAAGGCCAAATATTTATGCTGCTGGTTTTGCTGAGTGTTTTTGGGGTTTTTTTTGTGGATTGCCTGTTAACACTAGGTTGTTGCTATGTAGCCACAGCTSTGTGTCCTGGGAGTGCTGTGAGGTGCCCGAGGGCTGGAGGCACCAGCTTGCTCTGCTGGACCCTGGCTCCCCGCTGGGATGCTGCCCAGCTCTGCTGGATGTTGCAGGGACATGAACAGCCGTGGCTGGTAAGGACTGTGTGGGAACAAGGGAGGAGAATAGCAGGATAACAGGGCAAGTGCTTGTTCCTTGTAGATGCCTGGTGTCTGTGAAGTAGAGGAACTGTCTCAATACAYAAACAAAAACCCAGAAAACTAATAGGGTTACCAAGTCATAGTGAAATTAATTCTCAGAGGAAGTGAATAAGAATTCTCCTCTGTCTAGCATTGAACCCCTGTTCTAGCTCAGTAGCAGAAAAATCCTTTGTTCAGTCTCTGCTGATTCTGAACGTAAAATCCATGCTTGGGCTTTTCACCACCTCCTGCACAAAGCTGRTCTTGCAGGCACTTGGGGCTTTGCACAGCAAACCCTTGTGATGTTGTGGAGAAAAAAACATGGGGTATTTGTTTTGTTTCCCCTCTCTATTCCTCCCCTCAAGAATTAAATACCGACCTGCAAAATATTCCAGAACATACGAAATATTATCAAGTTTCACAACTTGAGAAACAGAAGTGTAGTGTTTTGAAGGGTACATCTGTTCCATGTGTGGATTGAAGAGCCAAGAGCTCGCTGTGCTCAGTATGCTTAATCCTCTGAGCTGAATTTCTCATGTCAGGAATACTTCAAGAAGGCAGTTGCCACCTTAATTCAGCTTGCTAGTGCCTGTTGAACAGTAAACTCCTGCTGCCAGGAGGCTTCCCCTTTGGCTCGGGGTGTAAAACCCTTTGTATGAGAACTGGGCTGTGCCACAAATAGCGCTGAGGAGCCCTGATCAGTGCTTTTGCTGGGCGGGTGATCCAGGGCAAATGGCCCCAAAGCAGGTCCGTGTGTGGGGAGCCTCCTTCGGGTGGTGGGTCTGGCTGCTGGGGGCCCTGCTCATCCCCACAGCCACTCCTGAGCCCCGGCGCGGAGGGGCTTATCCAAAATGGGCTTTAATGTGCTCTGTGACTGCTCCAGACCTCAGGAGGGCTAAGACTCGGTTCCTTGTGCTGAATGGCAGTGAGGATGCCCTAGCTTGCTGTAAAGTTCAAGTGGTGACTCACGGAATTCAAGTATTGGGGAGAAGGCCACATGTTGGAAGCAATGGAGCCTTGCTTGGTGATTGCTGAGTGAGACAAAAAGCACTGGAGAAATAAGGTGCAACGTAGCTGAGRCTCGTGTCTGTTCAGCGTGGACTGCGCTGCGGCTTCGGAAGGAGGGGAAATATGTCTGTGTAACTGAAGGTGAACCAGGTGTGCGGCTACAAACAGGGGGCTGAGCTGTAGCTCGGGGCCTTTGCTCGTTTCTGAATTCCTCTAGGATTTCAGTTCTTGACTCTTAGTTTTTAATCTTTAATGTATATCAAGGTACCTTCTCCAGCAACTGATCTGCATATTCCATAATTTTGAAACTTCGTTATCCCAGGGCTTTGTTAGTTTAATATTTCCCCATTGTTCTTCCTTTCATTATCTCTTAATCTCATTGGCGACCCTGCATTGAGCAAGTAAATGTCAAATCATAATCAGCTTCCCACTTTGTATCACGAACGTGATCAAGTTCCTCTTTTTAGAAAATCTCATTAGCGGGAGCACATCTCCTGTAATTGCGGCGCGGAAGCCCTTACGTGCGGGAGCTGGAGCTTCTTACCCTTTAGTCAGAGCACTTTCCTGCTGCTTGCTTCTAATTTATRGGCATCTGAAACTCTGCTGTTTATGTAACCTCCTTCTCAGATGATCTGGGTTGCATTTAAAAGAGGAAAGCCCAAGGAAAGGGGGCAGTGCAGCCGCAGCYCTGTGCTTCTCTACACAACCCTAACCTCAGCCCTGAGCCAAGGGCAAGGATAGCGCTGGGTTTGGAAGAGGTTGTCCCAGACAGTGGTTTGGGCAGTGTTTTCGTTCCCTTGCAGGCCCCTTTCCAGGGGCAGGGCACCCGCAGCTGCTGGCTCTGTCGTGCTTCAAATTCTCACCTGATCCTGGCTCCCGTGGAGCTGGCGAGGAGACCCCTCGGTGTTGGTTGGAAAAGGGGGCCCTAGGGCGAGAGATGTGAAGCTTCCTTGACGTGAAGGCCCCGTTTCAGTGGCAGTGCAGCCACAGGGGCTGTCTTTAGGATATGGCATAAAAGCTCTTCTGCCACCCTTCCCTTCTTTGTGTGCATTCCTCTGGTTAATGCTGGGGGATACAATGCCCTTGGCTAAGTTTCTAAGCATCCTTTTCAGCTTAGTAGCTGTCCTGAAGCAAAAACCCCATTTTTTTTCCAATGAATTGGAATAAATCCAGTGTTTGTGCAACTGCTTACACAAAGATTTATACTGAGATGTGTCATCATATACCTCCAAGCAGGATGGATTTTACTGTTTATATTGTAGGTAACGCAGAATGGAAAAGTACCTTAAAATGGGGCATAGAAGCAATAGTTGCAGCCAAACCTTGGAAAACTGTGGGCTGAGATGCATGGTGAATGGGCTGCACAGGTAACTTCAAAGGAGCGCTCACGAGCTGTGCAGTACACGGCGTGCCTGGCCCTGCCAGCAGTGCTGTCAATGCCCATTACCAACAGGAGTGCAGTCCTTCCTATGGCAAGGTAAGCAATAGCTTGTGGTGGAATCGGGTGTCCAGCTATGCCCCTGAAGTGAGGTGACTGCTCTGGGTTTCTGTCTCAAACAGGAAGAAGCAACTTCCAAAGAGCAACTGAACTCGGAGACAACTGGTGGTGAAAAGGACGGCTTGGGGAGTGTAAGGAGAGTAGCAAGGAAGGAGCTTGGCTGGGGAGGGCCTGGTTGCGCAGTAGGTGGATGTTGAGGCCGCTGGCAAGGATGGGAAGGGAGGCTCTCTAAAGGCTATAAGCTGTGGTGCACACTGGAGATAAATATCCCTGTGCAGATTCCAGGCTGCTTCGGTCACCACAGATCATTAAAAAAGGGATTTTTCTATAAGAGGGAGCAGATCTCATAGTTTAACGAACTCTTCTTGTTTGAGAAGGTTGTCTCAGAAGTGCTTGCAGCCCGGCACTTTTCCCAAGGGTGGATCTTTGGGAATGGATGCCTGTGAGCTTCTGCCGCGAGTCCGAGCGAGACGGGCTCTGAAGGAAGGAGGCCGCTGTGCTGGGTATTCCTYGGTTGCACAGAGATGCTTTTATTAGGGTGCTTCTAGAAAAGRTAGTCATTAGTCCACCAGGATCTAGCTTGTGTTATGTGTTGCGAAACAATTATGGACCCATACTGAAGCCATTACAAAAGCAGATATTTTCTTCTTTATGGCCTTGATGGTTACTGCAATAAACAAGCTGTCACTGTGCTTTCCAGTAAGTCGTGCTCTTCCTTTTCTTCCTTTGGTTTCAGGCTTTAGATGTTCAGAAATTACACGGCATAAAAAATCTCCTTGGCTGAGGAGATTCCTCAGTTTATTCCGGCAAATCTTTTTTTCTCATATTCTGTTTCTATCTGCAGAAGGTTCATCTGCTGCAGAAGGCTCATCTCTTGCTCATCATCATATTCTTTGAGGTTAATCTTTCCTCCCTGCTTAGGATTTTTATTTTTCCCTATCAGAATTTTACCAGAAAATGAGCTGGGGTTGATGCACATAAATTACAACYGTCTGTAAATATAAATTTAGGTCGGGTATTTTTCCCTGTTTGATCAACTTTTGAATTAACTCTCTTGCCCCAGGGCTTGCAGAATCTAAATTTAAGTTAGCTCACTAAGGATCTATGCTAATGTCATCTTGTATTCCTGGACTCGGGTGTATTCAGGCTGTATAGGTTAACGCACATTAGCCCAACTGTTCCAGCCATTGATGTTCACAACTAGGAAAATCGTACTCAGCCAGCACAGTGCCATTCTATTAGTGCAACTATCGGAGCATGAAATAACCCCTAGCCCCAGGTAAAAATGCAGTGGCAAAAAAAAAAGACCTAGGAATCAGAGGTTTTGTTTTCAGGATAGCTTTATGGGTGTAAAATGGCCTCACTGAGCTGCTCCCTCTTGAGCTTGTATTAATTGTGAGTTCTGTAGCAAGTGATGCAGGATACCTGATATGCTGTCCAAGCAATTTGGGGAGATAAGGTAGGGTTATAGGTGCGTTTTTACTTATGTCTCTAAAAGCTGAGGAATGGCAGACCTCATTGAGAATCTAACCCGCACTGAGCCTGAGATACCATGTGGATGTGGGGTCTTTTAGGGAAGGATGTCGTGCAAGATTTGGGGCTGTTTCCCTGCTTGAATGGCRTAAGTATTCTGTTTTCCTGAGTCTTTTACACCCTTCTGGAAGTGCAGCCTGGGTTAAAATAAYGGGAACCAATGTGTTTTCCTCTGCTTTTCCTGTACTTCAGCTAAAACTGGACTAATAGTCCAAATGCCATGAACAGCACTGACAGACTTCATGGCAGGTTTTGCTTTGGATGCATATCTCTGGCTTCGAGTAAAGGCAGAGCCACGGACACGCAACTGGAGGGAAACTTTCCTCGCTGGGACCTGTTGCAGGTAACTTAAGAAAGCAACTGTTGTGTTGCTTGGAAAGACCTGCAGCAGATTTTCATGAGAACAGGAAAATTTCTTTTTGCCAATACTGGAAGGTGGAAGAGAGCTAAGTCTAAGGCCAAAGGGTCAAATAAAGGCAGTTTTGAATAGACAATGTACATAGAACATAATTTCTATTAAAAAGGAGCTGCTGTGTATAGAGACTGCTGAGGCAAAGAAGTGGCTGGGTGAGGTTAACATTTTGATGCCTCTGAACGCAGCTGGAYCTGAAGGGATGGGAAATTAAATTACGTGCATCCCATATAAATGTTTTTGTTCAAAAATTCCATGGAAGCCAGTTTGCATCTGCAGAACAATCATGTGTTTTTTAAAAATAAATCCAGTTTGTACAGAACAACCTTGGTCAGATTGAAAAGGAGAAAAAAGGTTTAAAAACCACGGCAGCTATYGTGTGATGGGAGCTCTTTCTGCATGTGTGCCTCTTTGGCCTTCAGGTTCTGCTCTGGGCAGATTTTTGTGGATGCTGTGGCTTTTTCAGCCTCTTCCCCATGAGCAGTGCTAGACCTTTCTGCAGGGGCAGCCAGGCAAGGCCCAGCTCAGCTGGCCCTCCCAGCAGGAGATGTTTGCAGGTAATGAGGATGTGGGGACAGGCGGCTTAGATGCAAGGTGRGTGGACTGGGGTATTTCTGGAACACCCTATGGAGTGCAGGACAGGCACATATGGAGAGCTTTGTGAAGGCTTGTGCAGAGCCAAACCACCCAACTGAGACCTGGGAGCAAGGATTCCTCTCCTCTGGTCACGACGAAAAATGCATGCAGTAAAAACACCCGAGGCACGGTGAGTTGCAGGGCTGGGAAGGGCCAGCCCAGCCCTCACACCTCTGCACATGCCTTGGCAGACCTTCCTGCCATTCGTTCTTGCTGCTCATACCGAAAGAGTCGAGGGCTGTGAGCCGAGGCGGGCTTGCACATAGGGGCAGATGTACGTACACACAGTGTTTTTGCTGGTAAGATTGTGTGCTGTGTATCAGCACAAGTGAGAGGGGAAAACACATAGCAACCTCACGTCTTAGAAGGAGGGATTTAACCTAAATCATCTTTTAATGAAGGCTTTTTGGCCTTTAATTCTTCACCTTGATTTCTTAGTCAGCAGCACTCATGTAAAAAAGTAAATAGAGAAAATGAGAAGATTCAATTGATTTCTCAGATGTAGGGCTAAATCCCACATGTGTTTAATTATTCCTCTGATAATAGCACAGCTGCTGTTTTTCTTCTAATTTTATTTGAATGGAGTTGGCTTTATCAAGATGTTTCAGGCCAAATCCCCTCCCTGATACTCCGTTTACCTTGGAGACTTGGCTAATCACTGGCCCRTTTCAACCACTGTACAGTGAAGGGAAAGCTATAAGCTGATTATAAAGAATGCAGAAAATTAATGTTCTTAAATTCTGAGGAGAGAGATAAGGGCTTCCTGGAGATATGCTGAGATGTGATGTTCGTTCTTGGCCTTATCACTGTACTGGGGTATATCTGTTCCGAGCCACGATGCGACTGTGTTCTGCTGCGAGCCCTTGCCTCGGTGTTGTCCAAGTGTTCTGCAGCTTTATAGCCCTTCCTCTGGAGAGCTGGTCACAGGCTGATCATCCTCCAACAGGGCAGCTTAATTATTCCCAGGCAAGAGGTACTTTGACTTCAGTAGCCCCTGTGTGAAATCTGTGCAAGTTAATGGCCTTTAAGATCCATTGAAGCACAGGGAACTCRGACAAGTCCTATTTTCTGCTTCTATAGAAGTCACAAATGACACTGCATGTGCATCAGGTTCTTGTGAAGGTATGGGATGTTGAAGGTGTCTCACTTGTATGGTGGACACTGCTGTGCTAGCCTGGAGCCTAGAAGGACACCCAGTGTTTCTGAGGAGTCCCTGTGCAGGTATCAGTGACTGACCATGGACACGGGAGATCTGCCTGTCAGGGCRGCCTCGGGTCTCCAAAGGCTTTTGCAAAGCCAATCACCGCACCCAGAGCTGGGATTGAAGAGGGATCATTCGCATCTGAATAGAGAGCAGAAGGGAAAGCAAAGATGAGTTTGTGAACGGGAGGAGGTCGCAGGTGAAATCCTGTGTCAATCTGTTGTAGTCTCTGTGCTGTTTGAAATGCTCACAAGTGCTCTGTAAAATGAGATTACAGTTTGGAGGTGGAAAAGGTTATTCAGGGTACAAACCAAAAAAATGACATGATATCTTCAAGACAGAGTGACTTGGCAATAAAATGGCGAGGGGATATTCAATGTTGCTAAATATAAAGCCTCCCCTGGGAGTGGGGAGGGGGAGTAATCATCATTTCATCCATATGGTGATGAGGTGTGAACTTGATCTTATCGCATATGAAATGGGCCTGAATGATAATGGGTCTTTGAACAGCGTGTACTGAAGCCTTGGTTTGTTCAGAGAAGCAAAATGAATAGATTTTAAGAGGGTAGAGCAGGGAACCTTGTTGCAGCTTTATGAGTTCATATGCTGCCTGGTATCTTGAATATTGTGTATGATACTGTTCTCTCCTAGAAGAGAATGTAAAATAAGTGGAGAGGGCACAAAGGAAGAAAACCAGGGCAGCCAAAGGCTTGTACAGCTTTTGTACAGGGAACAATGAAGCAGCTTAATACCCTTCARGCTGGAAGGGAGATGGTTATGGTGGTTTTAGCAGAAGCCCCTCATTTTGGTAGAGGTTTGTAGGGAATGTGAAATGGAAAGGGGCTTCCTATCCTTTGTAATGCAAGCAGGGGGGCTGAAGTGGCAAGCAGGAGGTGGTGCGGTGTTAGTGATCCTACCCCATGAACAAGCTACAGAATACCTGATGTCAGGATGAAGATACCAAAAGCTTGTAAGACTCCTCCAGTTCTGTTGATACCAATGGAAGAAGAATTCATCAAGGGATATTCCATGAAAATCCTGGCCTAGGTGGCAATGGGTTGAGAGAATGAGTAGGGAATTAATTCCGTGCTTGCCCAGTTGCTGTAGACACGTCTGCTGTTGGAAACAAAGATATTGGATGGGCCTTTGGTCTCACCTGAGTCAGCAGAGCTCCTGCTGAGAGAGCACCATGGATCCACTCAGGCAGAGCCTGGTATTTTAATATATTCTCTGTCTGATTTCACCATCCCTTTAGGGACATGCAAGTTGTAAAAGTTTCTTTTGATTCAGCCCAGCAGGCTTGTGCTCGTTCACATGATGCTTACTTGTATGATCAGGTTAATGGTTTTAGCCTGTTACTGTCCCTTTTGCCTCCACTTACAATGCAGATCTGGAGGCCACCTCATCCAGTCTCTGCCGTAAGCAGCTTCAGTCGGATCAGGTTGCTCGGGGACTTGGCCAGCCARGTGTTGAGCGCCTTCAAGGCCTCTCTGTGCCCTTGTTACAATATTTGACTGGCCTCCAGTAAAATAGTTTCTCATCTCAGCAGTTGGATGAAGAGGAGCAGGCAGTGGCTCATCAGGAGAYGGCCACCACCAGCTGAGAGCAGCAGGAGCCTCCTCATGAGTGAGCCAGCTCCCACCAGGTGTTCAGGTGTGTTGCCTGTGTGGGTTATCTGCTCTGTGGCGATCAGTTCTGGCCTATTTAGCAAGGGACATTTAGGAGGTTCATGAATTCTTAATTTGAATTTGCRAATATTAGGCCAAAACTGATTCATGGATGTTTTCATTCTTCTGGGGTACGTGTCCAGATCATACTCTTCRATGAGAGAATGAAACAACACATGCAATTCAGCTAGCTGTTCTCACATGGGAAGTATCTTGTATTAGCTAACTGCATCTACTCCCCCAACAAACTGAACATTTCTATGTAGGGTTCTGCAGCAGTTTAATATGTCTGTAAGTAAACTTAGGAGCCAGATATTAATATATAAATACTTAAGAAGATGTGTGGAACTGAAATACTGGTATCTACAGTTGTAACAGGATTTTTCTTAGAACATYCCCTTTTTCTCCTAAAAGAGCAGGAAATCTTGCACATTCCTGGTTCCTCCTGCTTTTGGTCCTATTTTATGTCAGATGAGAGGTAACAGCTCTGCTGTCGGATAACTTGCCTATTTTCTGCTCAGGCTTGAGYGATTTTTCTCTCCCATTTTCATTCTTCTGCAGAACTGTTGCATAGCAAAGTGTTTCTTCTGACTGTCCATACAACAGGCTGCTTTACAGCCTGCTTAACACTGCCCTTACACCAGGGTGTAGCACCTCGCTCTGAGTGCTCCCGAATCATGGAATGCTTAAGGTTGGAAGGGACCTCAGAGGTCATCTAGTCCAAGCTCCCTGCTCACGCAGGGTCACCCAGAGCACAGGACACAGGGCTGCATCCAAGAGGGTTTTAAAGKTCTCCAGAGAAGGAGACTCCACAGCCTCCCTGGGCAGCCTGTGCCAGGGCTCTGTCGCTCTCACTGTCAAGAAATGTTTCCTTAAGTTCCTGTGGAACTTTTGGTGCCTCAGCTTGTGGCCGTTTCCTCTAGTCCTGTCGCTGCCACCACTGAAAAGAGGCCGCCCCCTCCTCCTCACTGCCTCCCTTGAGGTATYTATASACRCTGATCAGGTCCCCCCTCAGCCTCCTCTTYTCCAGGCTGAACAGACCCAGCTCYCTCAGCCTTTSCTCATAGGRCAGATGTTCCAGGCCCCTGATCRTCCTSGTAGCCCTGYGCTGGACTCTCTCCAGCAGCTCCACATCCCTCTTGTACTGGGGAGCCCAGAACTGGGCACAGTCTCCAGATGTGGCCTCACCAGGGCTGWGTAGAGGGGGAYGATCACCTCCCTTGACCTGCTGGAGATGCTCTTCTTAATGCACCCCAATACCCCAACAGTACCATCCTCAATGCAAGACTGATAAAACATTTAAAAATATAACTATTAATGACTTTATATTTRTTTTCAGTGTACTGACGTAGGTGGACTAATACAGAGGAAAAACCTTCCTTATTAAATATGTGCTCTTAGATTTCAGTGAATGAACACCATCCAGTGAATGAACACYRCAGTGTTCTAAGGACACCAGAGATCTCCTGTGTGGTATATTCGCAACACAGATGTACCTAATGGTATAGCTACTTSTGCATCTACCAGGTCAGTAAGTTGTCTGATCTTTACGACATGCCTTACAGAACAGGCTCTATAGCACAGGTAGGCATGTGTATAAAGAACTTTCRGTATTCATAGGTTTAATATCAAGATTATATTAGGATTTCTTGATTGTAGGGCTGAGTTTCTATAGGATTTAGGCCAGATCATTCCTTGTGAGACACCACTCGGTTCAGGGGAGTTAGTGAATGGTGGTGTGGGGTCTCTGGAGTGCCAAGGGAATAGGATCTTGCCAGATGGATCATTTTTAGAAAATGTGAAGAAAAAAGTTTCTGCAGTCAGTGTGAATTATAGCTTGAGAAGAGATTATCCCAACTTGGAATTGATTTTTGGCCTATCATTTTTAATATTTTTAAGAGAGATCAAATTTTCAGAACTTTTAATTTGCTAGCTGTCTTAAAATCAATGGTAACAAGAATTTGTTGTTGATTTTTTGGGGCTAGTTCTGTGATTGGTATCTAGCCTTGTCAAGCTCAGAGAAATCATTAGGTCCTGGATGGGGATTCATGGTTGAGGAGTGTTCCTCTGCACCCTCCCTGCCACTGGTGYGGGGCAACCGGACTGCTGCTTCAGAGCTGCCCCACTGTCTGCTGCTGCCAAAGAGCAGAAAGGAAGCAAGGAGCTCTCTGCTTGGGGCACGAGGTGGCACAGGCTTTTGCGGAACAGGCTAGCAAATTAACCTGAGGACTTTGAGAGTATGAACTGGGCTGTTCCCCAGCAGTAGCAGAGAGCAGGCAGGACCATCCCGCAYGTGCAGCGCTCAGCACTGGATGTTTCATGGTGTTCCTGGGAGGAGCTGCTGCCGGGGCGGTCGGGCTGCCTTGCTGAGYGTTTCCATCTGCTGCTGGTTCTCCTGTAGCTCTCCTTGGAGCCTGGGAACCAAGCGTCTGGGTGCAGAGAGGGGCTCCAGGGCTGAACAGAGCTTGTCATCTCCCTGTATCCGGGGTCATGGAGAACAGCACAGGGGAAGAGCAGGTTGTCTGGCCAGGTTCCATTAAGGTCACAGCTAAGGTTCGTGYCTTAAAAGCTTGGGCTGCTTTGAAGGGAAATTTATTATTGCTGCCCCTAAGGCTGTTAAGCTATCATATGCATACACTTTCCAGCCTTTATTAAAATGTTTCTTTAAAAGATTAAAGCTTTAAGCATATTTACCCTGATGAAGCGTCAATTGCTAGAATAACGAAGCTTGAAGCCTTTTTATTTTGGTAGTTATGAGCTTTCTGCCTCTGAAAAGATAAGGCTTTTTCTTGCTGAAGAGAATTAGCTGACTGCTAATGTTTGCTTTCCTGATAGTGCTAAGTCCCTGTGACCAGCAGCAGCTGTGTGAAAAGATCATTTAAAGTCAATGACAAGAGGGGAAAAAAAAGTGCCCAACTAGGATAAACAGAACRGGTGAAAACTGTAGAGGTGTAAAACTGGTATCCCCTTCCCCTGCTGTCTGGTTTTGTTCTGATACCTTTCGAAACCTCCCAGGAGCCAAGAACGAAGCATGTGCTGCTAAAAGCAGCAGTGTGGCAGCCCTYGCAGCACCCCGCCTGCCCTGGCTCCGGGACAGCTTCCTCATCCGCTTCTGCGGAGTGCCTGCTAGTTGTGTGGGAAGCGTTTAACAGGGCTGGAAACTCCACCGCTTGATTCCTCACTGCAGCATGGGCTCCAGCTGGCAGTGCAACAGCACTGGATACAAGGTGTGTTGAGGTTGTTCAGGAAACAGGTGTGTTCAGGAAAACGTTTGGTCACTTCTGCTGCCTTCCTCCTTCCCCTCAAAGTTTTGCAAGAAGGGAGTGGCTGAAGATAACACTRCATAAGCTGTGTAGGTGTTGTCCTGCTGGCTAAAGTCCACTTCTGGGGAATGACTAAAACCTTCCATCCTTAGTGAATAACTTCTAAATTTTAGAAAAGCTACCTATAAACAGTGTCAACATATCTGAAATTTAATTCCAGTTTCCAACATGGCAAGGCTTGAACCTTTATGTTCAGTGTTACTGCTTCTCTAAGTCTCTAGCCTTACACTTAATCTACTGTTTCAGACTCCATCCCCGTCTCAGATCTCTGTGCTCATTCCTGCTCAGCTGTTTCTTTACCTTCCTATTTTTTTCTAGTGTGCCAAGCTGCTCTCTGCATTAAACCCTAGTGGCCTGTCCTTACACCAGACACGCTTGCCATTGACTGGGCATTCCCATTTTGGCACCGTACTCTGCAAAGGAGTGAAATTCCCACTGTGGCTCCKTAGCTGTCTGATGCTTTGCTTCCCAGCCCTTGCTCTGGAGAATCCCGCTCACACCAGCGCTGAGCTGAAATGCAGGTGCRTGGGGCAGGGCTGTCCTCGTATCCKAAGAGTTATCAGTCTTTACTGCTGCTCTGTGGAAACTACTGGCTTTTGTGTGTTGGTACAATTGGAATCTGCTTGTAAATGCGCACTGTAATGTTCTTGCAAGACTTAAATCAGCCTAATGACAAGAATGGCTTTTGTTATATATTTTAGTGAGTGTGTGTAGTGTCATGCATTAGCCTATGTCACAGAATCCCAGAATGGTTGAGGTTGGAAGGGACCTCTAGAGATCATCTAGTCCAACCCCCTGCTCCAGCAGGGACACACAGATCGTAGGGCACCTGGTAGCATCCAGGCGGGTTTTGAAGATCTCCAGGGAAGGAGACTCCACAACYACCCTGGGCAGCCTGTTCCAGGGCTCTGTCACCCTCACAGTGGAGAAGTTGTTCCTCACATGGAGATGGAGCTGCCTGGGTTTCAGCTTACATCCATTACCCCAGTCCTATCACTGGCCACCGCTGAGAAGAGCTTGGCCCCTTCYTCCCTACATTCCTGCTTCAGGTACTTATACATGTTGATCAGATCCCCTCTCAGYCTTCTCTTCTCCAAGCTGAACAGGCCCAACTCACTCGGTCTCTCCTCATATGAGAGATRTTCCAGTCCCTTAAACATCTTCATCCCTTCGCTGGACCCTCTCTAGAAGCTCCAYGTCCCYCTTGTCCTGGGGAGCCCAGAGCTGCCCCCAATGCTCCAGGTTTGGCCTCCCCAGAGCTGAGCAGAGGGGCAGGATCCCCTCCCTGCCCCGCTGCCAACATCCTCCTGATGCAGCCAGGAGCCCATTGRCCTYCTTGGCCACGAGGGCCCTGCTGCCTCCTGGTTAACTTGGTGTCCACCAGGACTCCCAGGTCCCTCTCCGTGGAGCTGCTYTCCAGCAGGTCGAGCCCTAATCTGTGCTGGTGCCTGGGGTTATTCCTGCCCAGGKGCAGGACCCTGCMCTTGTCCTTGTTGAACCTCATGAGGTTYCTCTCTGCCCAACTCTCCAGCCTGTCCAGGTCCCTCTGGATGGCAGCGCAGCCCTCGAGTGTCGGCCACTCCACCCAGCCTGATGTCATCTGCAAACTTGCCCAGGGTGCCCTCTGTGCCCCCGTCCAGGTCATTGATGAACAAATTGACCAGCACYGGGCCCAGGACTGACCCCTGGGGATACCACTGGCYACAGGCCTCCAGCTGTACTGGGCCCCATTGATCACCACCCTCTGGGCTCTGCCATCCAGCTTGTTGATGGAGTCCGTGTGACTTCCAGCTGCAGACATAGAGCTGCTACACACCATCCATAAGCTAGCTGGGGTTGGCACCTGCAAACATAGCAAAGGAGCTAAAGGCATGAGAAGGATCGTGGGAGCAATTTCAGGGTGCAGTCTAGTTTCATCTTGAATGTTAAAGATGAACTGAGTGCAACAAAGGGCTTTAAGTACAAAATGCTCTTACTAGAAGTTGTCATTTGATTTTATATTTTTATAGTGAATAGCAAAGCACTTTCCATGACCTCAAATAGATCCCAAAAGCAGCAAGGTGGGGACTGACACTGGAATAGTGAGTGAGTGCCTTAGCCAAGCAGCTGTATCCCAGTACTATCCCAGGTTTCCAACACTGCATTTTTTTAAGTATGTCAAAGTTGTCTTTAAGCCTTCTGTTTGCACAGTTAGTACCTGCCTGGTACCAAAACATCACCATCTGTTTCCACCTGTGTGAGTGCCTAAGAACTGTCTGTTTAGATGTCCTGCTGTGTTTTTGTTCAACTTGTCCACTGACCTTGCCAAACTGAGCAATAACTGTGGATAAACCATCCTAATCTCTGTTAGGTAGTGTTTCTCTGTAGGCTTCTGCTCTGTTTCACTGCCTTGCTCTTGATTACTACAGGAGGGGAAATGGTTTCTCGATCCCTTTGATCTCAAAAGGAAGACAAAACATCCTAGCAGGAAGCAGGATTCATAGCTCTTTGGAAAACCCCTTCACACAAATAAGATAAGGAGGAAAAAAAGGAATAGCAGAGGACGCAAAAAGGAAGTCTTCATTTGTGCATTCAGAACAAGATGAACAAAGCAGGATGCTACTTATCTTAAAGATAGAAGCTGTTCTGTCATGTTGTGGTTTGCCGCAGTGCAGCTGAGCTCCTTCAGTTGCAGTAAGCCAACTTCAGCTCAGCACTTCAAGTCATCTCAAGATCCTTCYGCTCCAAAAGAAGCAGAGGTGATTTTCTTTGGCATACTGGAAAAACCTTTTCTCCTGTATTTGACAGTGACTTGTGAAACACTTGGATGCTGCAAGGAACTCTCCTTGGGTGTAGTTGCCYCTCTTGGAAAGAGGCAGAACTGCTCTAGTTGCGTGTAGCTGGGTTGATTGCTGGTTCCTTCCCCATCTTCCCTTTCTAGAAAAGCTCGAGCAGTGTTGTGCTGATGCCTCCTCATAAGGCACTCTGCTTCTTTATCATATCTGCCCCCATAAGTCAGGCGAGCAAAACATGCCTTGGGAATGAGCCCTGCTGCTGGGATGGCTCTGCATGGAGGCAGCCGAGAGCTCTTTTTCACGTCAGGCCTTCAACATGCAAAACCAGGGAAATTCCCTCTAGTTTAGAGCCATCTTCTGCTGTTGCTGTTCTTGTATGAAACTCAGTTGTTATGGGGAATCACTCCTTCTAGTCTTGCAGAGGACTGAGATTTAAATTCATTTTACAGACCAAGGACTTTTTTCTAAAATACAAGCCAAAGATTTGTTTTATCTAGAGATCTGTGCTTAAAAAGGCTACTGGGACTCCCTTCCTAGCTTCTTGCCTGGTTGCTTTTTTAGTATTATTCCTATGATGATGAAGCGCTCATGGGGTTCAAATGAAGGGCTTACATACGCTGGTCAGCTTTTTCCATTGCGGAATGTTATCCCATGTTAAACTGAAGAATACTGTTGGGTTCCATTGATTTTCAGGCGAGAGGTCAGCGTGTAACAAGTAACCAGCCCTTGCTTTAGTAAAACAACTTGTGAGGAGAAGGCGGCAGCTGAAGGTATTATCTCAAATTTAAATGCATTGATTTAACGGAAGCGTCTGGGTTCAGTGGACAGCGACTGGAGTTTATAGAAACATGCCTCTTAGAAAAGAAGTTTCATTTCCATATAAATATGTTGGTAGGAACACAATGCACATGGCTTGCAATCCTAATATGGTTTATACAATGAAGCTATTGTTTTTCCGTACATATATATATATCTGTCACAGAGAAAGTGCAATGTTTTGAGAAATAAAATAGGCATGAAACCAGCAGTGTCCTTGCTCTGCTAAACAAAGGACATGAAAATTAACACTAAACTGGGAGGAAATGCTCTGATTTTGATTGCTTTTTGCAAGGSAACGTTGGAAAATGGTTACTGAAGTGGCAGCTTCAGAGATGAATCTTAAAYTGTGAATTCCTGAGGGCCCTAACTGTTAGACATTTCTGATGGACTCCATCATATGAGGATCATAAATGTGCAAGACAAGCTATGCTTGTAGACCTACTTCTTGAGATTTTCATTTTGAGACTCCTCGTTGGTGCAGTTACAGTAATGTTTACAGGTTTAACAAGATTCCTGAGGGGGAATCTTCCTGCTCTCTTTCCCAAGACAGCAAGGTTCACTGTATCCCGGTCAGTGACTAGCAACTTGGGAAGCAGTGAATGTGATCACGGAGAGGAACCTAGACCTGGGCTGAGGCCAATGGGTGCAACTCGGTTCCGAAAGAGCCTGCGCTGTGGAGACCTGGRGGAAACAGGACCGACTTGCCCGGCTGGGGTTCCTGCTGCCTTTATGCCGTGCGTTCTGCGTTGCCTGGCGTGATGGATGGGGGGTCCCGGTGCTGGGACCTGCGCTCAGCCTGGTGCCCGCTGCCACCAACACAGATCTACACATCTTGAAAAGTTTAGACTAACTAACAAGTTTATCTGGAAGCCAGAGCCTATCAAGCAAAACTTGATACCTTTCTGAAATCAATTGTGCTCTAAGTGAAGCAAATCTAATTCCAACCTGTGCATTTTTCTTAAAGCCAAGAGGTCTAATAAAATCAATGCATATAAGGAAAGCCAATGTTTTATATGTAATTTCATTTGGTTATGTACCCTTGCAGAAACAAATACCTTTCCTAGTGTTATATTTTCATTAAGAGACAATGTTATTGTTGGAGCTGGTGTTTGAGATAAGGCTATTACACAGGGAAAAACAATATTTAATATTTTCTAATCACACTCACTTAGTATATATACAAACAGCTGATGAGTGAATACGCTTTGTCTAYACTATTCTGATTTAATGTGAATGGAAATCTAATAAGCGAACTAGCTTTGTATGGCACAGAGCAGGCTGCTTTCTTAAATTCARATGGGGCTCCAAATATATCTACTACTTTAAAAATTAATGGGGAATGAGACTTAAGCCCATTAGTTTTTAGGCGAGCAGGATAGCCGTGCCAAATCAGACCATATAATCTATACCCTTCAACAGAAGCGCATTGCATGCTAACTGATGCTGTGTCTGAGGGAATTGAGCCCCTTTTTTCCAAACAAGGCTTACCAGGAGCCTTCCCGTGTTCTGCCCTTCAAGAAGGGCTTCCTGGAAGAGAAACTAGCAGAATGTCTCAACAATTAAATAGGAATTATCCATCCCCTCTACCCTTATAAGAACTTAATGCCTGTTTTTAAAGGTGAGGTTTATTCTGGCACAGTTGGACAAAAGGCTGCCAGGGATAATTGCGACTTGGGATTTTCTTACCAACACCATTGTTTTACCAAAAGAGCAAGTTTGGCAGCACAGCAGACAAAAATGTTTTGTAGAACTAATTGAAAGGGTTCTAAAAGGTGGTAAAACCATCAGACCTCTGTGGTCTGTGTGTGTGAGTTTGGAGTTGTGGAAGTCACAAGCGTGTGYTTCATGAGTGACCAGAGGACATCCYGATGAGCCGTGGGCKKCTTGTGGGCTGCCAGAGCTGATGCCCTCACGGCAGGTCAGCGCCCAGGTTCAGCCTATGTCACTGGCGAGAACTATGCATGTAACTTCTTTGTTCTTGTTAACTGAGAATTTCATTTGAAATGTTCATGTAGTTTTACATTTAAAAATATACAGTTTTCATTTACAGTTTTCATTTACAGTTTATATATTGTAGGTAGAAAAAAGGATTGGAAATGCAATAATTCTTTACCTCATTCTGAGGCTCATTCACTTTTTTCAGCAGCAGCTAAAGCAGGTGGGCAATGAGAGGGAAGGCTTTGTTGCACTGCTGCAATGTGTGTGTCAGAGCTTAGTGCRGTCACGAGTCACCCCCACTTTTGATGCAGACAGGACCGGGTTCTGCACGATGGGAAATCACAAATTTTGTAGTATACATTTGCTAAGTTGTATAATGCTGCACAGCAGTTAGGACAAATAGTAATGGACTTATGTACTGGGAAGGGAAACTTCAGTTTAACTTGGTAGAAGACAGTCCCTAATGGTAGATGTTGAAGCACAAGAAAACATKGTCTAGGAAAGCTGTGTGATTTATCGTGGTTGTTTTTGAGGACAGCCATCTCTGCACCTCTATTATTGGGCTTGGTTGGACCTCTGATATGTATACCAAGTAATTCAAGTCTAATGTTAGATGATCAAACTGGAAGTTGGACTCTGCTCTGAATTTGAAGCTTTTAGCTTTCAATATTGCTTTTCTGAGAACTGTGCCTTACGCTTTGACCAAAGCATTTTTTACACAGGACTGGAACAGTATCTCCAAGTTTATGGGCAAGAGCTGGAGACATC